>NW_020897694.1:22803136-22914153 GCF_003984885.1 Neopelma chrysocephalum | reverse complement strand
GGCAGGGCATGGATTTGGAGGAATGGGGAAGCCCTGTGATGTAAGAGGGTTTGCAAGAAAGAGGGATAAGGTCTCAGGACAGAACACACTGGGGTATTCGATGTGGATAAGGTTTGGGAGACTGTAGGTAGAGCTGGAGCCTCAGACAAGATGGAATCTAGGGTGGTCTGAGAAAGAGGGGATTATGAAGAGTTGTGGGGCTTTGGCTCAGAGAAACCTAGGCATTAGAGCTAGCAGGACAGGGAGACTTACATGAGACTTAGTAAACCTCTGCACTAAGTCTTCAAGGCTCTAGAGCAGCTGTGGTGATAATTCCATTCTGGGCAGAAGAATTATGATTTGGCATGTGAAAAGCTTTGGGTCAGGACAACAGTGAATTTTAAAAACATTTTTCTCTCTCTAAACATCTATAACATGATCTTGGTATGAAGAGGGATCACACACACAGCTTGTCCTCAAGCTGGTATAAAACTACTGTGCATGCTTTTACCTCCCACATTCTTCCTTTTTTTATCCTTTTGTTTTTTTAATAGAGAATATGGTTGCTTGACCTGTCATGGTTTGAAGTCACAAAATCCAATTCCTGATTCTTAGCCCCCCTCCCACATCTCCACCCAGTGTGAGATGGGTTTTCCAGACACTACACAAGACTCAAAATGGGGGGGAAAGGGATATATTACAATACACTGTACAAAATAAATAGTATAATACATTACATACAATCTTAACTCTATCTCTACCATGACATACAGTATTTACAATGGATCAAATCTCTTCTCCCTTCCAAATAAAAGTCCAGGAGGGAAGAAGAAAAAAGACCCCTTCCAGTCTCTGAGCAGCAGTCTACTAGGGCAGCAGGCTCTCTGTGTCTTTCATGAAGCAGCAGTTGTTGGATCTTTGCCAATACTCACGAGGGAGGCCTCCAAGCCTCTCTCGGCCCACTCGACGCAAACAAAGGGTCTTTCTGTGGGCTGCGTTACCCCAGACAAAGGTTGTTCCACCACGGTCATGTCGACGAAGTGCAGAAGCCTTTGCGACGGTCTGGTATCTTCAGGGGATTCAAGTCCCTCACAGAGCTTCTGTGCTCTGCCTCAAGATGGTTGCCAGCTTCTCTGAAGCTGCAGCAAGGGAGGGCCCAAGGTCCTCTCTCACACATTTCGTCTTGGCTGAGCTCTCAGGACCACTGCATTTAGGACTTCCAATTAATAGGAGTCCACCCCCTCCATTTTTGGAGGGATCTCAAAGAAAGTTTGGGGGAGTTTTGCAGTTCTTACCCCAACTTTCTCCCCGTAAAACTTAGTTCTCTCTGGTGCTTTCTCTCTCTCTCTCTCGGCTCGCAGAAGTTTTTCTGTCTGCTTTGCTGCATGTTTCTTTTGCTGCTTCTCTTATCTCTTGGCTCTGTGCCGCCGCTTTTTCTCCAGTCAGTGATGTTCTGCCGCTTCTCCTGCTGCTGCCCACTCACGGTGGAGAAAACTCCTTCAGCTTTCCAACTACAGGCACTTAGCCCAGTTTAACACTGTTCCAAGTCCCTGCAGCCCCAGCCAAGGGGCTGGGGGGGGGGGGGGCAGAGCCCCAAGGGGCTCCTGCCCCTGCTCCTCGTGGCCTCAGAACACGGCCACCTCTTCTCCAGCAACTACAACTACTCCTTTCTTTTCCAGTCTAAGTGATATGTTTATATTTTGCAGGAGTGCTGATTGGGTCAAACCCCAAGGGTCACCATCCCCTCGGGGGTTTACCACTTCCTTAGCTCTAGGGGGAAAAACCTGGTTCAAACCACTACATTACCTCACACAGAACTCTGAATTTCACCCTCAGAAGAATGCCTCAATTTCAAAAGCTTCTATCCTGAACTTTTAACTTATGAGGAATATTTCTCTCCCCTGATATCTTCAGTGTAAACATCAATATATGATTTAGCTGTACAGCCTCTCTTTATGGACAGAAATATAGTGAAACACACTGCTGTATTAATCCTCCCCCTCTAAAATGTACAACTAATGTGGAATAGATGTGCAGATATCCATTTGTCTCCCCAACTATAAAAATTACTACCTGAGCTGTAGAAAGCTACGCTGAAAACATCTATAATTACATGAGCTGAATCACAGCTCTTTGCACTATAAAACCTCTTTGAAAATGTTATTCAGAACCATTCATGCACATTAGTAGTTAAGCTATGTGCCTAAAAAATTATTGAATTCATGGCAGGATTAAACAGGTATATTTTTGTGGTTATCATAAAAATTAAATACCACTAAGATTCTCGTAGTCTGAGTATATGGTCCGGGATTACATTTTTTCCTTAAATCAAATGTATTATTATCTTCCTATTTTCATGTGAACTTAAGACCGGTTATTATCTGTAATTGCATGCCCAGGAGTGGCTCCTACATCTTATTCAAATATGGAAGCCAATCTTGCACAAACAAGTGACCATCTTCAGACTTGGATACCTACAATTCATATTGCAGAGGGTGATTTGTATAACTTTCCTACTCCTCTTTGCCACATCAATACAGTTCATTTTCACTCAGCCAATAAATGAATCCCTGTGAGACCTTAGGAGTATAGCACAGCTTCTGCATATCACCCAGAAAAGCCAGTGAAGTACACTGAGCTTCAGAAGCTGTTCTGTTTTGCATTCCAACAGCAGCTGCCAGTGTTCCCTCATGCATTTGTTACTACAACACTAGATTGAAATTTCCCTCATTAACTAACACCATTATGCTGTTTGGCTTATTACTGTCATTTGGAACTCCTGCTCTGTTGTGCTTTGCAGAATCGGTCATGTGTGCAAACAGTTAATTGAAGGGTGGAGCCGCTTTGTAAAGTTAAGAGTTCTACACCTGCACCTTGCTTGTCAGAAAGCATCAAAGCAATTATCAGATTTTTTTATGAAAGCCCACTTTATATATATATATGTATCTATGTATGTGTGTGTGTATATATACATATGTATATATATATGTGTGTGTGTATGTGTGTGTAGTACGTGTATGTATGTATATGTGTGAAAGGATTTAATCTACTGACATGTCCTTGAATGAACTTACGACTTTACAACTGGAAGTATATCTTCACTATATGCACTGTTTACTGGAGGTTCTTTTACCTTTAAATTCTTGTATCACATCTGTTTTATCAACATTATGCTTATTCATTTTCTTGCATGGCTGGCTGAAGAGCTCAGAGCAGCCTGTCTAGAGAGCAACTACAAGAAAACATACATTCACTTCCTTCTTTGCTGCAAATGAAAGGAACTTATCGGATGATGAGTAATTTAGAATCTGGGTATATATAACTATTTTTAAGAAATGTTTTACTATACGAATCTTTCAAATGATGAGAAACTTCTACGGTTCTTGAAGCTTTCTTGGTAAGGAAGGAATTTCTTTTAATAAACTTGGAAAGAAAATAGATGACTAATTTAATAGAGAAGGAAAACAGAATAGATTTTTTTATTTCGTTTATGCAATATTGTTATTTTACTCCCTTTCATTACTCGCAAAAAACAGCTTTGTAAGTATAACTTCTACATCTAAACATTTTTCTTAATATAATAATGGCCAGTCTTCGCAAACGAAGATCTGGGGAAAGGTCTTTTACCTTTCCAGCCTGCGCAATGGATTTTTTAGGTGAGACACAGCATGCGCTGAACTGAGCCCACCCTTTAATCCTAAGGTTCATCTGCCGGGGCCAAGCAAGCTTGGACAATGGCAGTGAGGTCCTCAGGATGTAGGTTTGTTTAGAGTGACCTTCTCATAGATGGATGGCCACACAGGGCTAACGGGTTCCATCTGCCCGGGAGACCGAGGAATCGAACCTGGGTCGCAGCAGTGAGAGTCCTGCATGCTAACCACTAGGCCACCAGGGGTCCCAAACATTTTTCTTACAGAGACAACATATAAGCTTCCGATGCTTTTCCTCATAATAATTCCCCTTTATCTCCATTTAACAGATGGAGCTAACATTTCTTGGGTATTGAGAGAGCAAAGGGGTCCAGAAAGTATTGTTTGTTTGGCTTTCTAGATAATTTTGGATTTAAATCTTTCTGTGTTTCTCTCCTCTGTCTCAATGCATCATTCTTTTAAATAAACAGCTTTTTTTTTCTCTTGGTACTTAATATCACAAACCAGTGCTTAATTCACAAAACCATTGGCTCATACAGCAGAGATGGATAAGCATTATGTGTCCTACTGCCCTGCTTCTGAAGTGGGCAGCCCGAGGATTGCAGGTTCAGCTTTGAAACGCTGAGAAAATAAGGTATAAAATTCAGTCAGTAAATCTGGCATCTCTTTGGCATCTATATTATTCTACATTATTTACATTCTGGATTATTATTGTGGATAAGCATTTTAGACATCTATTCAGTATATGTTCTGATATCTTTAAAATCTGTATGGAATAAATATTTTAAAGAGGCCAGCAACTATAGACACGACAAAAAATGTGTGACCCTTCTGAACACATTTCACGTCAATGTTAAAAATCAAAGTAACTTTTTTATCTCATCTTTTCATCAAATTCAAAGTTTACCATTCATAGTACAAATAATCTAAGGAAAGACAGACATTTTTAGTGTAGGTGTGTATTCCAGGTACGAATTCTAGATTTTTTTTTTTACAGTGGCATCCAACATAGTTCCAGTGGAGTAAATCTGGATTATGCCTCATTTTTTCCATTGACTATAAAAGAGTGGGAAATACTTATATTACAAAGGATAACACAGAAATTTGAGGTGAAGATCCTGAGCATGACTTGCTCAGTTTTCCACTGCTTCCTGTAAGGCAAATTTTCTTCTCAACACTGGGACACCTGCACTTTAGTGACTCCAGATGTTGTAAGTCTTGTAAAATACTTAGTGATGAAATGTGCTACTGTACACAAGTAAGGTCTAAAAACATTTCCTGAACTTTCTTTAATTCCAACATATCCCATTTCCAGGGTTTGTGCAGAATAGTTTTACTTTAAAGGAATTACAAGTTGAGTATAATGAAGTTATATAAACCAACATACTGACATATTTAAATCCAGATAAAATGTTGAGAAAATCAAAAAGCAGTTTATGACAATAAAATAAATTAATACATTCCAAATGTTACACTACAGCAGGTTATATATTTCTGCCAGATGTTTCTCTTTACACTAACTGTATTATGCCACAAAGAGCAATTTGTTTTAATGGGAATATTTTTTTGCAGATAATAATTGTTCTGGAAAGCAGTAGTTCTCCAGCTTTGCATTCTGATGAGAACAATTTCCTTTGATTCCATTGGTGTTACCATTCATATGTTGACTCAGTCAAAACACCAGTTAGCTGCACACAAGCTGCAAGAGTGAGAAAGCAGGAAAATGCTGATTAGGGTCCTGATCCTGAAAACTCTGATTAATGTCATTAACTTAGTGGAGTTCTTTGCATAAACTGATCACAGGATTAGGAGCTTTAAAAATGCAAAATTAATAAATAACCTGGAATAAATCCCAAGTATATGATTAGTTTCTATGCTTCTGTATGGGAATGCACTTCTCAAGTCCACTGGGTAGACTTCCTTTAGTGAAAAAGTTGAAGTACCTCTATTGTTTAGGTTGTGTTATCATTAGCTGTTTGTCTTTCCAGGCTATACTATTGTTGTAGCCCTTTTTCTTCAACATATATATACTTTCATACACTATGTATTTTTCTTTTATGTGCTATGTATTACTCAGTTAGTCCTTCAGATTAAGAATCTGAACTCTCTCTGATATTGACAAAATTCAAATATACAAGTGCTCTCTTATGTTCATCTATATATCACTCAAGTTCCTATCGAAAAGGATACAGCAACCTAAACTATATCCTGAAAAGCTGAAATTTTAAATAAGTGATTTTCTTTAAGAAAATTAAATTATTTTCATTCTGCTTTAGCTTGTAGGAGGTTTTACATCTTCTAGTTACTTTGGCCAACAGATTTTCTCATGAAAAAAATAAGTCAGTGTTAGGTCTAGAAAGATTCAGATGTTTATACAAGTAAAAAGAAGCCTAATTTATCTTTCAGTGCATTAGTGGGTCCCTTGAATTTCTATGTTTTATGAAGTATCATCATTTATTTGTTACTTAGAAGAAGAGGACGATCCCCACCTTGCTACAATCTCCTTTCAGGTAATTGTAGAGAGCTATACGGTCTTCCCTTACCCTCCTTCAGGCTGAACAACCCCAGCTCCCTCAGCTGCTCTTCATAAGACTTGTGCTTCAGACCCTTCACCATCTTCACTGCCTTCTCTGGACACACTCCAGCACCTCAATGTCTTTCTTGTACTGAGGGGCCCAGAACTGGACAAAGAACTCAAGGTGCAGCCTAACCAGTCCTGAGTACAGGGGACAATCACTGTCCTGGTCCTGCTGGTCACACAATTTCTGAAACAAGCCAGGATGCCATTGGCCTTCTTCGCCACCTGGGCACACTGCTGGCTCATGTTCAGCAGTTGTTGACCAGCACCCCCAGGTCCTTTTCCACTGGGCAGCTTTCCAGCCTCTCTGCCCCCAGCCTGTAGTGCTGCATGGCGTTGTGATCAAAGTGCAAGATCCGGCACTTGGCCTCATTGAACCTCATACCCTTGGCATTGACCCATTGATTCAGCCTGTTCAGATCCCTCTGCTGAGCCTTCCTAACCCCAGCAGATCAATGCTCCTGTTGAACTTGGTGTCATCTGCAAACTGACTTAAGGGTGCACTCAATCCCCTGTCCAGATCACTGATAAAGATATTAAACAGGACTGAGAAACCCCAGTTGTGACTGTCCACCAGCTGGATGTAAGTGCATTCACCAACACTCTCTAGCATGGCTACTCAGTCAGATTCTTACACAGTGAAAAGTGTACCCGTCCTAGCCATGAGCAGTCTTTTTTTTTTTCAGAAGAATGTTTAAAAGCAATTTTCAATATGGACATCAATTTATATATTCCTTGTCAAGTTACTTGTCTGTGCATTTTTAATAGCTAATTATCTAACCACAGCAGTTTAAAGAAAAAAAAATTATTTTAAGTACATTAAACACAAGGGCTATTTATTTTAATTTCTGATGCTTCCTGTCTATTTTTGTTTTAAACTACCATGAATGCATATTATCTTAAGGTAATAACCCTAAGCCCACGAGTAAAATTTAGAAGGCACTGCAGATGCAGCAAACTGATAGTAATCAAGAAAGGTAACTAGAACCAAGTGCCTGAAGCCTTTTCAGTCATTTGATACATATGAATAACAGTGTAGCTATGAAATATATCATATTGCTCTTTGAAGTGAGGTTAAGCTGGTAATATTGATGGCTTCATCAACATGTGTGCTGCTGTTGGTTTTCAAGAGCCCTTCCTACAGAAAGCAAAAAAGAAAGTACCTGGGATCACTTAAAGAGGAAACAATTACAGAGTTGGCGATAGGTATGATTTCTACTTTTGCCTCTGCCCTTCAAAGACAAAACAGAAAGAAAAACCCTGTGAGTCGTACTGTAGGACTGACTCTTAAGTGACTGGCTAGTTACCGCAGCCAGTGGTTTCCCCAGTGTGTCAGATGCTTGGCTGCCTTAATGAGAAGCTAGCAGTGTATTCTTGTAAAACTTGGCACTGTAAGTATTTCTGGAAAATTCAGAGATACCTGAATTTCATGGATATTTACCATTCCTAGAAACACACCTCAATATTAGTGAAATCTGAAAGAGATGTCTTGCAGCATTATTTGCTTGAAAAGTGGTGTCCATTTCAATAAATATTTTTCAAGATTAATGAAAATATTATAGAAATAAATTATTCAAGTTTTTTAAAGCACCAAACCATCTGACATAACTGTAAAGATTTTAATGTTGAAGAAGAGGCACAGTTCCAATAAAACTGTTCCCTCTCTTGGTTGCGTTTGAGATTTTATTTTGGAGGTTTTGTGGGTTTTTTCCTCTTTTTCTTTCCAAATTAACCTCTAAAACCCATTGCATTGTTTATAACCTAGCACACTCTAAATTTAAATATTATTAAATATGTAAAATAAAGTTGATTTAAAACAAACTCATTTGCCTTATCCTGTGCTCTTCCTTAGCAGATGAAGAGGTCATTTATTACTTCTTATTAACATTACTAATCTGACTGTCCCATTCCAACTGCAAAGCCTGAGAAATATTTTAAGAGGGAAAAACCCATAAAAATACATACATACACATGCAGAGGGAAAAAGACAAAGCCAGTGGTAACCTAGTATGTAGATATATCATAAGTATACATACATGCATGGATGCAAACCTAACTTGCATCAAGAAAGAACTGCTTTTTGAGTGAATACAGGTTGAAAGATGCCTTCTGATTATTTTGTTATAGACTGCGTAGGGCTCAGCAGACAATTACCAATAGCACTAATTGCATCCAAGAGGGATAAGGACCTCTATATACGTTAGATCTACCCCTCCATCATTTTTTCTTTTTTAATCACTGACAGTAATAACATTCTAGGAATGTGATTCAATAATTAAAATATCATTTTACTTAGTGCAACAGGAGTTTTTTTCTAAACTAACTGCTACTACACTTTACTATTTTTTTCTAAGGGTATTCTTCTCACCCTTAAAGATTTAATTTAGGCTGACAGAACAGGATTCATAAGGATCATCTTCCTTCTGCCCCCTTCTGGTTTTGAAGATCAGTTGCACCCTAACTTTCTGTCTTTCTGCCTTAATCCTCCAGTGCCTATGCACTTTTTCTTTTTCTTTTTTTTTTTAGAATAAATTACAGATGTAATAAACTGTTTTTAAATTCACTGGGTCCATTAATGTTTTTAGAGTTTGCAAATTTTTGTCTGACTTAGTTTAAGTCCAGCTGCCATCTACCCCTCCTATTTGCTAAAGGCCAGACCATAACTCAGGCTGTAAGAGGGAAAAGCAGTGTAAGGAGTTTGTTCGGTACCTGGATTTGGTTGATCAGGCAGAGGCTGCGGTGCCTCATCAGCTGTTACTCCTTGCTGCACAGCGCACAAATCAGTGTAGCTGAAACAGCGTGCACTGCCAGATAAATGGGAGCGTGAGCATGATTTGAGAACAAAAAGTAAGCCAAAGGCAGATGTGGATCTTAGCCTTCTGATTCAATATCTTCTTTTCGCCCAGGATTGTAAACTCTGTCTCTCGTGAGACTTGGAGTAGATCCCAGTGTGCCAACCTGTTTCAGTTTGCTTTTGACCTTCCGTTTTCAATTTTTTTCCCCCAAGATTGATTTTTTTTTAAATCACTTGGGCACTTGGCTATTTAAGAGTTATTAATCATTAATTTATTCTACCTTATTTATTAATAAGCACGCTTTCTGTCAAGTCCTCTACTTTCCCTTGATATTCTTGCAAAAATTTTGTTGATTCTAACTGCTCTGGTTGACATGAATCTCCTCTTATGTTTTGCTATCCTTACCTTTTAAAATTTCCTGAATTTTAAAGGACCCTGAGTCCATTCAAAGGTACCCCAAGAACCAACTTGCAAGTAAGCAAACATCACTTGCTTTCTTTTTTGCAGTCTGATGTTTACACATTAAATAAAAGGGTGAAATATTGCATATGCAGTAATTGCTTTATTGCTCTACACATTCAGTGCCTACACCTGTTATCTATTTGATGGTGACCCAAAAAGGCACTTGTTAAAGTTGCTGCAGCCTGGGTGGCTGAAAGTAGCAAATACAGATGGTTGAAAGGCCTGCGTGTAACAAGATAATACTGGGATTGTGGAACTACAAAAACAGTAGGATGGACTGAGAAATGTGATGCTGAAATACAGTCTTATGGTTTTGTTCAGTTTTGGTCAACTTCTGGTTACTACAGTTCCTTTTTGGATCTGATTATGGATCCATTCTTCAAGAAAGCTATAAATAAATGAGCAGCATCTTTTAACTAAGAAAATCATAGAATCATAGTGATTTTAAAAAGCCTACAGGTACAATAACATATGTAAGTGATGAAAAGCAACAAGAAACTAATACAAACTAAAACTTCGCAGGTTTAAATGTATGCTGATTATAGGAATTAAGATGTAGTTTATACAAGAGTTGTTCTTTGGAACTCATCTGGAATACTTTGGGCACAGTGCCCAGCTCTTCACGCAAGAAATGAATTTTTTTTCTTCCATTTTTAAGAGATACTTGCAGCAGCTTATATGATGATATATGACAATGGAATCATTATTTTCTCTTTGGAAAAAAAACTTGCAACACTGAACTGGAAGGGCAGAAAGGAGAAGCTGGCCCTCATTCTGCCCTGATAACTGAACCCACCTGATGTAAAGAATTTATGTATAATGACACATAAACCTTGAACAGAATGGCAAAAAAAAAAAGAAGTTTCATGTGCAGAAATAGGCATATAAAAGTTTCACACGCAGCTTCAAAAATAACAGTTCTACTAAAACATAATCTTACCAGAAATACCAGTTCTTTTTTCTATGAACATGGCTATCATAACACCACTGTAGAAAAATCACCTTCTAACAAATAGATAGAGCCTAGTTGATTTAAAAAGGAAGAGAATGACTTTGGTGTGGCATGACATCTTGGCCTCAATGAATCCAGCATTTCATAGTTAAACTTTTTTAAGAAGGGACACTTAAAAAAAAAGATAGCAGAGTAACACCTATCCTAAATCCACATTACATGTCAGAACTAGATAATGTCATTACATAGTCTCAATGATTCCACAGTATCCACAGGTGTACTACGACACACAGTTTTCTTTCAAAAGTAAAAAAAAACCCAAAACTTTTTTTTTCAGTATTTTGATCCTACCTATAGTTACAATTACAAAATTAACAATGAAAAGAGATAGCCACTACAGATTGGTGCCATGACATAGACAGGTCCTTGGACCTCATACAAAAACCCAAAACTATGACTGACAAATGGTTGATGACAAGTTAACAGCATAGAATCATAGAATCATAGAATCAGCTGAGTTGGAAGGGACCTCAGAGATCATTAAGTCCAACCCTTGATCCAACACCACTGTGGTTACTAGACCATGGCACTAAGTGCCACATCCAGTCTTATCTTAAAAATCTCCAGGGATGGAGAATCCACCACTTCCCTGGGCAGCCCATTCCAATGACTGATTACCCTCTCTGTAAAGAATTTCTTCCTAATATCCAACCTAAACCTCCCCTGGCACAGCTTAAGACCGTGCCCTTTGTCTTACTACTGGTTGCCTAGGAGAAGAGACCAACTCCCACCTGGCTACAACCTCCTTTCAGGGAGTTGTAGAGAGTGATGAGCTCTCCCCTGAGCCTCCTCTTCTCCAGACTAAACAACCCCAGCTCCCTCAGCCTCTCCTCACAGGACTTGTGCTTGAGTCCCTTCACCAGCCTTGTTGCTCTTCTCTGGACCTGCTCCAGCACCTCAATATCCTTCCTGAACTGAGGGGCCCGGAACTGGACACAGTACTCCAGGTGTGGCCTCACCAGCGCTCAGTCCAGGGGAAGAATCACTTCCCTGGTCCTGTTGGCCACACTGTTCCTGATCCAGGCCAGGACGCCATTGGCCTTCTTGGCCACCTGGGCACACTGCTGGCTCCTGTTCAGCTTCCTGTCAATGCAAACTCCCAGGTCCCTTTCTGCCTGGCTGCTCTACAGCCACTCTGTCCCCAGCCTGTAGCGCTGCCTGGGGTTGTTGTGACCAAAGTGCAGGACCTGGCACTTGGCCTTGTTCAACCTCATCCCGTTGGAATAAGCCCAACTCTCCAGCCTGTCCAGGTCCCTCTGCAGAGCCATCCTGCCTTCCAGCTGATCGCCACTCCCCCCCAACTTAGTGTCATCTGCAAATTTGCTGATGGTGGACTCAATCCCCTCATCTAAATCATCAATTAAGATATTAAATAGAACTGGACCCAACACTGATCCCTGGGGGACACCACTAGTGACTTGCTGCCAACTGGATGCAGCACCGTTCACCACCACTCTCTGGGCCCGGCCTTCCAGCCAGTTTCTAACCCAGCAGAGAGTGCCTTTGTCCAAGGTGTGGGCTGCCAGCTTTTTCAGGAGTATGCTGTGGGAGATGGTGTCAAAGGCTTTGCTGAAGTCCAGGTAGACAACATCCACAGCCTTCCCCTCGTCCACCAGGGGGGTCACCTGATCATAAAAGGAGATCAGGTTGGTCAGACAGGACCTGCCCTTCCTAAAACCGTGCTGGCTGGGTCTGATCCCTTGTCCATCCTGTAGGTGCTGTGTGATTGTACTTAAGATGATCTGCTCCATAACCTTGCCAGGCACTGAGGTCAGACTGATGGGCCTGTAGTTTCCCAGGTCCTTCTTCTGGCCCTTTTTGCGGATTGGAGTGACATTCGCCAACTTCCAATCATCTAGGACCTCCTCAGTGAGCCAGGACTGTTGGTAAATGATGGAGAGCGGCTTGGTGAGCTCTTCGCCAGCTCCCTCATCACCCTTGAGTGGATCCCATCTGGTCCCGTAGACTTGTGGGGATCCAAGTGGCTCAGCAGGTCACTAACTGTTTCCTTCTGAATTACAGGGGGGTTATTTAGATTCTTATCTCTTTCTACAACCTCCAGAAGCCAGCTGTCCCGAGGACAACCTGTCTTACTGTTGAAAACTGAGGTAAAGAAGGTGTTAAATACCTCAGCCTTTTCCTCATCTTTGATAACTATATTCCCGCCCATGTCCAATAAAGAATGGAGGTTTTCCTTGCCCCTCCTTTTGCTATTGATGTATCTGTAAAAGGACTTTTTGTTATCCTTCACGGAAGTGGCGAGATTCAGTTCAAGTTGTGCCTTCATCTCTCTAATTTTCTTTCTACATGACCTAACTATATTCTTAAACTCTTCCTGAGTAGCCAGCCCTTTTTTCCATAATCGGTAGGCTCTCTGTTCTTTACCCTAATTTCCTTCAAATCTCCCTGTTCAGCCAGACCGGTCGTCTTCCCTGCTGGCTTGCCTTTCGGCATATTGGGACTGCCTGCTCCTGTGCTTTAAAGACTTCCTTCTTGAAGCATGTCCATCCCTCCTGGATCCCTTTGTTTTCAAGGGTTGTTTCCCAGGGTACACTCTGAACCAGTCTTCTGAATAGGCTGATATCTGCCCTCTGGAAGTCCAGCGTAGAGGTTTTATTGATTGCCCTCCTTGCATCCCTGAGTATTGAAAACTCTATTATTTCATGGTCACTGTGCCCCAGACAGTCACCAACCACCACATCTCCCACCAGCCCCTCTCTGTTTGTGAACAGAAGGTCTAGTGGGGCTCCATCCCTGGTAGGCTCATTTACCAGCTGGAGCAGGAAATTATCCTCTATACACTCTAGGAATCTCCCAGACTGCCTCTTCTCCGCTGTATGGAGTTCCTAGCAGACATCTGGCAGGTTAAAATCACCCACGAGAACAAGGGCTGTCAATTTTGAGACATCCGCCAGCTGCTGTAGAATAATTCATCACCCTCATCTTCCTGGATGGGTGGTCTGTAACAGACTCCCATCAAGATATCAGCCTTGTTGGCCTTCCCCCTGATTCTGATCCACACACTCAACCTTATTGTTACTGACTTTGAGTTCTACAGAGTCAAGAGACTCTCTAACATATAGAGCCACTCCTTTACCTCTCCTACCTTGCCTGTCCCTTCTGAAGAGCCTGTAGCCACCCATGGCAGCACTCCAGTCATGCGAGTCATCCCACCACGTTTCCATGATGGCGACTACATCATAGCTTTCCTGCTGCACGATGGCTTCCAGCTCCTCTGGTTTGTTACCCCTGCTGTGTGCATTGGTGTACCTGCACTTCAGCTGGGCTGCTGATTTGACTCTTAACTCGAGCTTAGCAGCTAAGTATTTTCATGGTCAAAGTATATTCCTCTTGTTTGTCAAATGCAAACAGCTTACCACAGCGTAAAGCAGTCAAGTTACCTTACAATCTAGCTATTTATACCTGGTTTAAGAATCTTCTGTTACATATATTTTTCTATTAATCATAAATATTCTTAATTTCTACAATTTTGCAGTTTCAGAAGGTAAACATCTGTGTCTTGCAAGGGACAGGACTGGGCAGCCATACAGGTTCCCTTGCGGTGAAGCACTGCTGCATGCTCTATTGGGATGTAAAGGACAACTTGATAATAAGCTTACTCTTTACAAGTTACTAACAGGAACATTTTCAAAGTAAGACTTTTTTCTAATGACATAGTCACAAATTGTAACTGGAAAGTCTCACGGTTAACCACAATGATGTGAACTTTCCTACTACCTCTGGGTATTAGAAAAAAATCTTTGCTTACTCAAGGAATTCCATGCTCAATAGAAAATCTGAAGAACAAAAGAACTAAAAAAATCAGCCTGATGCAGTTCAAAAGATGCAAACAAATGCTTAAGGATTCTACAGTATTACAAGAATGTCTTTGCTGACCTAAATGAAGCATGACAGGTATAATCCAAGCTTCGACAGAAAAGATTAGTAAAAATCCAACCACAAACACATGCAAAACACCAAACTATGCTGCCATTAAAACATCATTTTTTGATATGCAAGCAACAAGATTTTAAAAATAGTAAATGACCCAATACTGCTGGGGGGAACCTTTACTGCATTTCATATTACAATGCATCATTCATTAGGAATATAAGGAGTAGAATGGAATAACAAATACCCTATATGTAATGAAATCTATGTAATGGACACTAGATTGAGGTTTAGAAAAAGACCGGCTTTGGTCTTTAATCTGCCACCGATTACCAGTGAGACTTGAAGGAAATAAATGTACTACTTGGGCTTTGCCTCTATTTCTCTTTTACTTACACTATGAACTTTTTATGATTGAGACTTTCCCTATTACGTGTCTGCACAGCACCAGCACACTGCACAGCACACACTCAGAAAATATGTACTTCAATGTGATCCAATAGCAATTTTAGTCATAATGTATTGATTTTCCATCACTACTTAATCTTACAGCTTCAGAAACTCCTTTACACACTTCCTCGCTTTTGTCTGACAGTTTTCTGGATGGCCATAGTTTGATGTTCACATATCCTAGGTCAGAAGTGTCCCAAACCAAGAATACAGTCACCTGTTTCCCACTTACATTCCTAAGTAATCTAATGTCAAATTAAATTACATCTTTCCCCTACCTGAGTGCCGAAAGAACTCTTGTTATTCAGTCTTCACCACAAGTACCTAAATCTCCCGCAAAGAGATGCTAATTAGACATCATTTTGCTTCATCACCAATTTTTACACCATTTTCCTAGGAAGTAAGACACTGTAATCTAGATGTTAGACTTGATAAAGTTTGAACACAAATACTCCATCTCAGGTGGATGTCCTTGTCAGGGCACATGAAAGGCAACTGCCTGCTCCTTTGAGAGTATCTGGTCAAAGAAGCGATAAAGACATGACCAACACACAGTAAGGGTGGTCATGTTAAGAACAAACTGTGTCAGTGGCATGAGTTGATAAGGATACGTGGAGTGAGAATGTTTATTTTTGCAAGTGGGAGGATAAGGAAAGGGAGGGAGACAAAACACAGAGAGACATAAACCCTGGCCAATTAGCATTAGCAAGCAATAACCAGAAACAAACCTGGTCACTCACACTAATTGATGGGTTATTGAGGAACTGCAGGCAAACTGGCACTTTGCAACAGATGACAATGCAAACCTGGGGGTCCTGCATATTGGAGGGAGTCAGTGGAATTGTGCCAACTGGAGAGGCAATGTGCAGGAAAAGGGGGAGCAGAACAGAACAGAACAGAACAGGGGAGTAGGCAGAAAGGGGTACAAAATGAGTCAGTTGCATGCTAATCAGAGTCGGTTAGTATGCTTCTCTGGCAGAGGCAGTGGGGGTTTTATCCCAAAGCCACTGTGAATGGTATGTGTCAAAAATAAGCTTGAAGGTTCTGGAGAGAGTGAGGGACAGAGCTCGTGCCTGGAGTGGGACCACGGGTCACAGCTCATGTGCCTGGTGTTGGCTCTCGGGGAGCATAAGTGTCTGTACCTTCCCCAGACCAAGTGTGTGTGTGGTGTGCCTGGGTATTTGTTGCAAACTTCAAGCTGGACTCGCCAGTGAGTGTGAAGGAGCCTCAGATTCCAGCAGGGGTATCCGGCAGGCAGAGAGTCTGTGCTGATATTTAGTGTGGGGTGCCAGTGGAACGAGTGCATGAGTACCACATATTTGCAGCAAGCATCCACCTACACCAGCTGTCAAGTCAAGGACCTGTGGGGCAAATAAGAGGAGTCAGGATCCAGGCAGAGGTGCCAGTTGGGTAAAGGGACCATGCCAGTACCCCGGGGATCTCACAAATGTGCGTTTGTGAACCTGGAGAAATCTGTGTGTATGCTGCACTAGTGACCTTCTAGGGCAGCCTGTGTGATCAGCTGTGTCAGTGTCCTCTGTGTGTGTGCACATCCCCACGCGCATGTGTCCCTGGGATACACACACAGCTTCACTAGTGGTTGAACCTGCAAACCTAACAACCTCTAGCAACCCTAACATGCATCATACTGCTTCAGATCTGTCAACCATCCTTTTGACGCTGGAGACAAAGGCAGAAATACAACAACCCTTGTTCCAATGGAGAGCAAGAAAAAGAAGATCTGACATGGTTGCAAGGGCACTAAGCTGAAAGAGAGAGAACTTAAACTCTGGTTTACTTTTTATCACTTTCTATCCAAAGATTCACGTAAAATGTCCAAGCACATAAGGTAGAAACTGATGTCTGCCTCTGGTTTCATACTTTCTTTTTTGAATGCTCGACATAAAAGCATTTTTCAGATTAACAACGTATAACTTTTTCCATTCAGACTGGAATAAAATCTGGTTACCAGCAATCCATGTGTAGAATGTTCCTGCTCTTCTTTTTTTTGGAAACAGTGTAAAATTTCAAATTTTGCAATTTTAAGTTCCAGTTTAAGTTTATTGTATATTATGTTAATGATTGGTCACGAAAAATATAAGAAAGGAATTTAGTAAACAAATGACATTTTAAGTTAAAAGTAATAACATACACAAGGTGTATTTTTACCTGCTTATGATTTCCTGGGAGGGAGAGGGATCTTTTTAGCATAAATCAAATAATTCAAATCATATGTACATGCAAAATAATGTTTCTAATTCCAGTAAATATACATGATGATCAGCATCTGAACTCCCAGATACTTCAAAAATATCAAAAGCAAAACCATATAAAATAGTGTCTAACAATATATTTTTTAAACATCACTATCTGTTTCACCTTGTGTAAGGGACGTGAAAGTACATCTTACACACGGTATATTGCCATAAGCCAATTAAGGAAGGTAAACTTCATCTTAGAATTAAAAATTAAAATATGAAAAGATATGTTTTTCTTCACAATCTTTAATGATGTTATTTTCAGTTACCTCAATGAGCCAACGTTATAGAAAAGAAAAATGGGTTTTTCTTCATTTCTGCCTCAGGCAGAAAAACCACTGAAGCTGTACCATTTATCATCCTGGAAGGTACTGTATATATTTGAGATACCTGTGAAAATATCGTGTTTTGTTTGATAATATAGGATTTTTTAATTGGGTTCACTCTACTTAAGATGTTGACTTCCATGAGGTCAAATAAAACAACAGAGAAACCAAAGGAGACTTGAATAAAATGCATCATCCTAGAGTATTCCAGGTTGGAAGAGATCTTGAAAGATTGACTGGTTCAACATTTTGTGGGAAAGGGAGCCTAGGTCAGATTATCTACCACACTGTCCAATTGAATCTTGAAGGCTGCCAATGACAGAGACTCATCTGTAAAAGAAAAAAAACTTACTCAATGTAAAAAATTTATTTCTTATTGTTAGACACCAGATCAGCGATTATTGGGTCAGAACCACCTTATAGGGAGTGTGTGGAGGGGGAAAGGATGGGTCGAACCTCACAGAGGTGGGGTCGTAACCCTCATGGCAGGCTCCTGGAACCCACACAGGGAAGCCCTGGAGTAGCTGTCCGTCACAGACAGCCCTGGAAAACTATAACACACCACACCACCTGGAACCCCTAAGCGAGGCTCGGATTGGCAGGGACAGCGAGGGCACTGGCCCTCACCCTGACATGGAACCCCCAGAGTGGCTGGTGGGTAACAGACCCCACCTGGAGGGGTTGGCCACAGGGACCAGAGTAGATAAATCCAAAGGCATGTGTTTGCCTTGTGTCATGGCCCTGCCATTGGATGTGTGAGAGCTGGTCTTCTACAAGGTTCCAATGGTAGCTATATCATCTGCCTCTCCCTCTTTCTCCTTTTCTCTTCTTGATCCCTCTGCTTCTCTTTCTCTGCTGCTTTCTTGATGCTTTGGGTGGCTGGAGTTCAGTGTTGTGGAATTGATTGTTTCCTGACTCGTGTGTTGTGGAATAGTATATGTTGAGTCAGCATTGTGGTGGAATATTTTTGTCTAGCTTGTATGGTGCCCTTTTGAACTTTGGCCCAAGTTCCCTTATTTCCTCCCCTAAATTAATAAAGAAACCCCTTGGGAACAAGGCCATGGCTTATTATCTTGACACTACCTCAAGGTATTAAAGAACCCTATATCTATATTTTAAAGTAAATCTCCTAGCTGAGCCCGTGAGCTTGCAGCTCCTGGGGCTGGAGTGTTACACTTACAGTGACATGAAACCTCTCCAAGTGCCACCTGGAGCCACTGCTTCATGTCACCTCCATTGGCTTCCTGTGAGGGGAGAACCTCTGTCCTCTTTGTTGCTGCCCTATAAGTACTGCTAAGCTGAACTTCAAAGTGTTAAAAGCCCACCCATTTGAGTAACAATAGATAAAAAAAATCAGTCCTCTTTGCTTTTCTTGAAAAATTTCATTTAAAAATGATTGAGAGACCCCAGACAAAGGGACTCACCACATCTGCAGTTCTCACAAAAAGCTGAAGACTGCCAGCACTTCAAGTTGCACCTGGAAATCTCCTATAATTCTGTTCAGGTGCATTAGCTTTACTACCTGTCTTGCTTGCATTAACTCTTACATTAGTCCGCTACAGTCATTGACTTGGTAAGATTAACATTCCAACTCAACTGAGCATTTAAAAACAGGCTTATGCATATTGCTGCTTCGGAATGGATTTAAGCACAGTTAAATGCTTGGTGCACCATGCCATAACCTTTGCAAACCCAAAGCACTTTGTCATTTTCGTATTACAAATTCTTACAAACATTTCCAAAGTCATATAACACATATTCCCCTATTATCTCTAGTTGTTTAGCTGTTAAAACTGACATATAATATAGAGATATGCAGAGATATAATGCTTTACAGAGCTTTATCTAAGTGTGAGACTGCACAGCTCTACTGGGAAAGGCTCCAAATATGCAGCTCTCAACTCACACCAACAGGCTCTCTCCTTTCACAGCTGAGACATCTGCAAGACAAGACCGAGAGATCCCAACATATAGTCATAAATCCACAGTATCATTGGTGACTACTTTTGAGTTTGGTTGGGTGTTCTAGGGTGTTTTTTTGTTACTATTATTTAACATAAAGAAATGCCTAAAAACAGTCACACAAATGCTCCCAAACTAGCAAAAATGTAGCTCATCTCAATTTACCTCATTAAATCAGAAATTAAATATTTTATTTTGCCTCTTGCCAAAAGGATTAGCTGTCCCATTAAACAGAAATCTTCATGAAAACATAACACAGATGCTACTTAAAGAGGTCAGTGAACAATATATGGAAATTCCAAAGTTCTTGTGCTTTTTAACCAGGATAAAATCTATTAGTTTTTACAACATTTCAAATGTCTACCTTCTCCAGACATATTACAGACTTATTACACACTGGGATATGTAATTCCTCAGGATTCATTCTATACAACACCCCACCAAAATTAAGAACCACTACCCCAGTGCTATTTTATTCTGTGGAAATACAGCTTTCCAGATGAATCCAGTACTGTGTGGGTCTGTCCCTCCTGGTCTCTCTGGGAAACTGAAGATCCCTACCTGCAGTGCAGACATGCTGAAAACAGCTTCTTACCTACCTATATTAGTTTAGGTCCCGTGTAAAACAGTTTACAAACTTTTTTTGTAAGCAAAACCAGACAAAAATAGGAGAAGAACTATTTTCAGTATAAGCCAGACCACAGATAGGAGACCTCTTCTAGGATGTAAAGGAAATAAACTGAAATAGTTATACTCTTAACCACATCTAAGTTCTTAGTTTCTGGTAGGACACTTAATTAAAAACCGTCTCTTCTATCACAGAATCATGGAAGAGTTGAGGTTGGAAAGGACCTCTGGAGTTCCCCTTGCTCTAGGGCCACCTAGAGTCAGTTGTCGAGGACCATGTCTAGACAACTTTCATATCTCTCCAAGGATGGAGACTCCACAACCTCTCTGCACAGCCTGTGCCAGTGTTTGGTCACAATGACAAAGTTTTTCCCGATGTTCAGAGAAAGCCTCTTGGGTTTCAGTTTGTGCCCATTGCTTCTTTTCCTATCACAGGGGACCATTGAAAAGAGCCTCCTCTTTGCATCCTCCCTTCAGGTATTTACAGACATTGACAAGATCCCCTCAAGCCTTCTCTTTCCAGGCTGAACAGTCCCAGCTATCTGAGCCTTTCCCTACATGAAAGATGCTCCAGTTCCTTGGTTGTCCTTGTGTTCTTTTGCTGCAGTCTTTCTAGTATGTCCATGTCTCTCTTGTAGTAAAGAACCCAAAACTCGACACAGTACTCCAGGTTTGGCCTCACCTGTGCTGAGTGCAGCAGTCAAAACCAGAACACTGGTCTTATTAGTAAATATTAAGGGGAAGAAGGAATTGAAAACCTCAGTATATTTCATGTCCTTTGTCACCATGACCACTGCTCATTTAGCAGCAGGTACAGGCTTTCCTTGGCTGTTAATGTATTCACAGTCTCCTTTATTGCTGCCTTTGACATTCTTCCACATTTTCAACTTGAGGTGGGCTTTGGCTTTCCTGCCTCTGTCCCTTTAAGACTGGACAGCAATTCTGTGCTCCTCATGAGTCATATGTCCCTGTTTTCACTTTCTGTATACTTCCTTCTTACATTTGAGTTTTGCCAAGAACTCCTCCTAGCATTTTTTCCTGTCTTCCTGGCCAATGGGTTGGACAGCTCTTAAATTTGGTCCTTGAGTATCAACTGGCTTTCTTGGTCCCTCTGCCCTCTGGGACCTCATCCCATTGGACTCTTTCAAGAAGATCCCTGAAGAGGTCAAAGTCTCCTCTCCTGAAGTCCAGACTTGTGATCTTGCTTTTTGTCCTGTTCCCTTCTCTTAGGATCCAGAACTCCACCTCATGGTCACTGCAGCCAAGATTGCCTTCAGCCTTCACATTCCCAATGAGCCCCTTCTCGTTTGTGAGTATGAGATTCAGTAGTGCACTTCTCCAACATTTGTGGCAGGAATTTGTCAACAGTTCAGGAACCTTCTACATTTCCTATGTTCTGCTGCGTTGTCCCTCCAGCAGATATTGGGAGGGTTGAAATTTCCTGTGAGGACCAGGACTTGCACATGCAAGGTTGCTTCAGGCTGTCTGCAAAACTCATCATCTATGAAGTAAGGCAGGTGTTTTCCTTTCCTAGAATAAGCACTTCTTTGGTTATGGACTAAATCTGAGCTAACAAATGATTCTCAGCCAACATCCAAAAGTGCCTAATGAATTTGTTAAGACACAGCATGTTGGAAGGGAGACATTGCTGGCTAGGATTTAGGAACACTCTAGGTGTCTAAGACCCAAATAAACAATATTCAGGTAGCCTGCAATCAATATGAATCTTGGGGAATGTTGTATTTCAGACTTCTACTAGTAAATATTATTTTTTTTAAAAAAAGGAAAAATCTGTTACCACAAAACTTTCTGTAGTGTAACAGATTAATATGAGTATTTAAATAAGCTTTGAGCATTTACACTTAAAATCACAGAATCACAGCACAGTGTGTCATCTGGTCCAATCTCCCTGCTTGAGCAGGGTCATCCTAGAGAACATTGCATAGGATTGAGTCCAGACGGTTCTTGAATATCTCCAAATAAAGTATTTGCATGTGTGGAATTAAAATTTAGGCTTTGTGTGACAGTTTTGAATCCTCCCATTGTAAATCTCATCCATTGCAGGATCAGGGAATGGCATACAAACATATTTTGTAATATTTGTCACCAAAGGGTCAAATAAAATCAATCCAAATGATTGTGAAATGTTACAATGAATACGGTATAAGAAACTAAATTTTACATGAGCAGAAAACTGAAGCACATCCCTTGCTCAGGAACTGATGAGGTATGGGTGTAGGTATTATGAGATAACATGTGTCTATCACAGTCATTTGCTGGTATTCAAAACTAAAGATGTAAGGATATGGTTAATCTAGCAATCAAAAAATAGCATTAATGAATATAGGATGAAAACAAATGCCAAAGTAAAAAAAAAAAGGTATATATAAAAAATCTCAAAAGGGGAGAAGAGTTTAAAGGCTGGTCTGGTATGATGAGAGGTACAGAAACTCAGTTTTGACAGGAAAAGCATAATTATGTAAATGTTTAAATGTGCGTGTAATGTTTTTTCATTTACATTAGTCACATTTTACACTCTGCTATCATTTTATTTAATTTCATAATAGCATTAACTGTCCCTAAGCAATATTTACTGTCACTCTGTGCTTCTCTCTGAGATTAACAGACTTAAAACATTTCTGAGTCAAAAAAGGAGAGTCTGTTACACAAAGGTCAACTATCTGCTCAAGATGTCATCTTCAGAAGTGAATTTCCTTTCAGAGTATATTCCATTTCAACCCACTCTTTACAGCAGCTGCTTACAGAAAACGGCAGAGCACTGAGTAGAAAACATACCTGACAACAGCTCTGAAAGGGAAGCAAGGTTCACTTTTTTCTTTGTTTTTCTCTGAGTTTGTGGCTACCTTATTTCCTTATATGAACTAGCATGAACCTAGTCCACAGCAAACAAAAAAATAAAAGGCCTGGTTAAGCTTTGAACTCTTCTGAAGAAATTCTAGGCCAATTAAAACAGACAACAGGCCCACACAAGGTTGCCAAAATACAGTAATTTGAGGGAGTGTCTGGTACATGTACTGTGGATACACATACACACTCTTACACAAACAGTCTTGTTTCCTATTAATCTTCACAGAAGTTGAATTTCCATAACTTTGTGCATTATAGATATTAAAGAAATACTTTTTGATTTTCCACAAAATGAAAGGTAAAGCAACTGACATGACAAGGAACTACTGCTGACAATATCTAAAAACTGCAGCGTCTGCCTCACTCACCAAAAATTACTCTTCTAGTGACCTCAGACAAGAAACAACACTACATGCTACTTGTGTAACAAGCAGTAGGCAGCAATATGTACACAGTCAATTCACAGTAACAGATCAAGAAAGTTACTCTAAAAAAAACTTTCCAACTATTTTCACTCACAAAGTACACTGACTTTTAAACAGAAGGTTCAATTAATACCAAAAGCCAGATAGAAATATCTGCAGAAATATCTGAATGTAAGTAATCTGGTCTAGATGAAGGTTCCCTGCCCATGGCAGGGGGGTTGGAACTACATGATCTTTCAACCCAAACCACTCTGTGATTCTATGATTCTGTAAGTATCTTTACGACGGATGAGTTGGAGGGGAAACCTTCAGGCCTAGGGAGTTAGTCCATTACCTGGAGGTGCATGCTCTTCCCCCCTGCCCCCGCCACGTGGCCCTGCGACCCCGTAAGGAGCTCACACAGACCACCAGGGAGGGACAGACGAAAGAGGAAGTTTATTGTGGGGATAGGGGTTTATAAGGCTTTTGGGAGGGTCAAAGGGGACCAATCACTGTGAAGGAGCAAGATTCAGGATGGTAACAGTTCCAGGCATGGAGGAAAGCATACAGCAATTGGCAGGACTTTATTATATGGACCTTACAGTTATCATATGGACTTTACTGTTATTATGTGGTTTCATTGTATTCACACTACACAGTGCACAACCTGGTCATGCCCAGGCTTGCCATGAGTTTGCCTGCTGCCTGCTCCCTGCTTCCCCCACTCCTCCCCCTTTTTGCCCGTGCCCCTATCCTGGTTTGTCCCCCCGCCTGTCTGTCTCCTGCTCCGCCCTAAGTTCTGGCCCTTTCCCTCCGGATAAAAAACCCCGCGTGCGCACTGGAATAAACACTCTACCTGCATCCCACCTTTGTGTCCCGGATCCGTGCTGTGTCGCGGCCCCGTTCCCCTCCCCCCTTCCGGACCGCGGCAAATCACAGATTCAGGGTCTTACAGAAAAACCAATCAGGTAGAGAGTTAACAGCCAATAGGAAAGGGTTAACAAAGGCCAATGAGAACACCTTAGGACATCTTCCCAGGACACTCCTGCATGGGAGATAAGAGTCCTTCACAGAGTCGGGAAGAAGGAGCAGTGACTTTGCAGAAATGCAAAAAGCCATTTTAAGACATGTTTAAACAACATTAAAAACTTCTGTTTCTATAACATTTGAGCTGTTTTCTTCTTTTTCTTCACCAGTCCATCTTTGACAGGACTTTTTCCATCCAACATATAGTAAACCCATTGCCACATCATCTTATTTCCTTATGACTGGACAAAGCTGTTTACCCCCCACAAAGCAAGATGCTTCTTATATATTCCACAAATAGGCAACATGACTTGGCAGCGAGAGAGGAGACAATAATTTTCTGAAGAACTTTACAATTTTCCAGAAATACTGACATACAAATGAACTCACTATTCAGTATAAGTGACACTACACTGATGTGTAAACACCTCTCAACTTGGATGCAAAAAGAATTTTCTATTTCAAAGTATTCTAGCACTAAAAGAGAATCTGAGGAGCATAAAATATACACAAGTCCACGTACACACACACACACGTATGCAAACACAGAATACACTGAATTACTGAATTCAGTAAAACTGTTCTTCAAATATGTATATGTTTAGAGTGCACGGACTACTCTGCAAACAGAGAAAATGCTGTTTGGAAGGCAGTGGTATCAGTCTCTACAATTACGGACAAGCTCAAGAGCATCTCCAGCTCTCCAGGGACAGGCATGGTGTTTGTGTCCCAGGTAACACTGTGATGAGGTCTGGTGGTGCACTCCAAGGTTGTCCAAACAGCCACTACCCAGCTGCCATTGGAAAAAAAGCACTTACTTGCAGGTAAAATAGAAGCCACTGACAGGCACATCTTCAGATACTGAATGTGGCTTCACAGCTCTACAAAAGTTTCAATATCAGCCTGAAAAATATTAGCACTGTCTCTTAGTTTTCTTCATTTAAGAATTTCCAATGAACAAGACTGCAGAAATGAACATTTTAAAACAAACAGCACTACCACTTCATTCTAGATGATCATCATCATGTCTAGGTTTCACGAACGAAGATTTGGGGAGGGCTCTACCCACGTTTGTTACAAGCGTGTTGGTGGTTAAAAAGGCCAATATGAGATAGACACGTCCGATGGCAAAAGGCACAGCAGAAAGACTCCTTAGGTGGTATATTCTGCAAGGTACGATTCTTTCTGTGTTGTCTTTTCTCCTCAAGGGTGATCCTGCATGCTTTCTCAAAAGAAGCAGCAGTGTTAAAGATAGTTTGTCTCCAGACCTCCCGATTGGAGGCCAGAGTAGACCAGTTATGTTGATCAATATGGCCAAGGCTGAGATGTTGTTTCAGAGAGTCCTTGTATCTTCTCTTCGGGGCTCCTCTCTTGCGGCAGCTGGTGGCAAGTTCACCATAAAGCAGGATCTTAGGGAGGCGGTGGTCCTTCATCCTTGAGACATGTCCTGCCCAACGCAGCTGTGTTCTCAGCAACATGGCATCAATACTTGTGACTGCTGCTTGTTCTAGAACAGATGTATTAGTCACATAATCTGACCAGTGGATGTTTAGGATTGAACGGAGACAGCGTTGATGGAAGTGTTCTAGGAGTCGCAGGTGGTGGCGGTAGATGACCCATGATTCAGATCCATATAAGAGAGTAGACAGCACTCTGTAACCACTTCATTTTAGATGATACAGAGGCCCAAAACTACTAATTGGAATAAATGCAGAAAAAACATTTTCCTTATTCTAATATACTTAGAAATTGATTAATATACTATGCTGTTGCTCTCCTGGAAAGACTTAACTTCTAAATTCAGGCAAGGGAATCTCTCTCTGGGGACTTTTGTTTGAAAAACTGTTACAAGAAAAACACATTTCTACAAGGGAAGCAGAAATATCTCATCCATTTAAAAAGATGCTTCTACACTCCTTATTATCTGTGGAACCTTTAATCTCTCTCTGCCTCACCAGCATATTGTATTTTCAAGATTTTATACTCTATTTATATAAGATTGTGGACCCCTGGTGGTCTAGTGGTTAGGATGCAGCGCTCTTACCGCCGCGGCCCGGGTTCGATTCCTGGTCAGGGATACTCCCCCGGGGCAGATGGAGCTCGTCAGCCCTGTAAGGCCATCCATCTATGAGAAGGTCACTCTAAACAAACCTACGTCCTGAGGACCTCACTGCCATTGTCCAAGCTCGCTTGGCCCCGGCAGATGAACCTTAGGATTAAAGGGTGGGCTCAGTTCAGCGCATGCTGTGCCTCACCTAAAAAATCCATTGCGCAGGCTCGAAAGGTAAAAGACCTTTCCCAAAAATCTTTGTTCGCGAAGACTGGCCATACTATATAAGATTGTATTTTTATCATATTCTGGTCTTTTTTTCAGTTTTCAAAACAAATGTTAAGACTAATTTTCTGTAAATTGTGAATAATTATGTACTTTTTATTTGTTGAATGATAGGAGAAACTGAAACGTGAAAGTATTCCTTATTGTGAAATTAATAATCATCAAAATACTATAGAATATGCAACAGTAAAATTATTATATGGTAATAACTAAGAAACCAACTATGGTGTAATCCATTTTATTTTGTTCTTTATTGCTGCCATTAAGTTAGCAGGAAACAGAATTAAATAAGGTATAATACTTGCCTATTAAAGAACAGTTGATGTAAGAACCGATGTATGAATGTAGTGGAAAAGTGCTTAACTTCTTTAACTTTTCACTTATTTTCTTCTTATTAAACCAATTATTACTGCACCATCTAAATCCTTCTGAAATAATTTCCCACTGGTTGAAGCAAAACCCACTGCAGGGAACAAAATCAGCCATTTTTTTTAAAGCTGCCTTGATATTCAAAACATACACAACATGCTGCAGAATTCAAGCAGATGTTTTCAGTTTCTAAGATTAAGAAAACTTTGTATTCATGTCTTCCAGTGGCATTATTCACAAAACCTGATGTCCTTCAGCTTTACTAGAGCCTAAGGTCAGCAAGAATGTGATATAAAAATATTATATTATTAATCACCAACGAGTAAATCTGTGAATTTGTAGCAAACACTAAGAGAATAGCATAATATTGTATAATATTGTCTAATCCATTATTTTTTACAATGTAGTAAATTGAAAGGCTTTTGTCATCATGGACTTTCGAAGTCTTAAAAATATACACTGTGTGATCACATATGGCATACTGAAAAATAAAAAGTGAGTAGTAATATATGATTCTGTAATTGAATATAGCAAGAATTATCATCAAATTCTTTCAAAAGTATACATCTGAAAGCCTGCAAGGAATTGAAATTCTTTATATAGATCCTCATGATATAAGCATGGCTTTTCTCTCTTAAAACTAGCTTTAGGCAAGGTAAGTACTGGCACTATAACATTACAGCTTTGTGAGGTAACTTACTATAAAAGGTGATGGTTGCCACAGATAACTGCAGATCAGTCTGAGTAACCAGAAAGGAAAATTGGAGCTTATTCTCATTATAAGACATTTTTTCATCAGTTCCCTTGGTAATAAAATTTATTGTCTGTTTCCAAATGCACTTGCAATATTTGGAAAATAAAGGAAATGGGGATGGAAAGAAAAACAGTGGGAGTGACGTTGTTTTCCATGGTACAGTTGCCTGTGGAAACCAAAAAGTTGTCACTTACTACAAGGATGGCCATGAATACTAACTATTGCTCACATCAGCCAAGTGGTCAGTCCTGAAACAAAAGTAAAAAGTCTATCATATGCGGATTAATTTACTTTTAAAATGAATTTATTTCTTTGACTTTAAATGTATTTCTTTGACTTGACAGAAAATGTATATGCGAACTAATTTATGTAGATCCTGTTTATGTTTTTACAGTTACCAAAAATAATTCAGAACATAATACATGCCCCTACTTTCTGAGTCTGCCTAATTTTATGAGTGCCTATTCATGCAGCACCCTCTTTGCTGTGGAAGTTCTTTTGCCATTTCATTACACCCCACTGCAGTTGCTCATTTCTGAGAGTTCTGCACTTTTCTTCTGCCTAGAATGGCATTTCAATACATGTTTAGGTAGACCAGCATCCAAAGCCCACTTAAGATTCTTAGGGAAGCCCCAAAAACTTGTATCATCTGCAGAAGAAGGGTAACAGGTATTACAAAAATTTTCTATAATATTTTTGACATCAGAAATAGGTGTCAACTTGTATGCAAACCAAAGGATAATGAATTTTTCTGGAACCTGAACACTCACACAGAGAGTGTGTTTTCAGCTGAAGTAAAAACCTAAATTACACAGATTAGACTGTTTTTCAAAAAGCAAATAGAAAACCTTCCACACATTTGAGTCAGCCCCTATTTACCCAAAATGATTTCAATAAAATCAGGGAAATATCTTAGAAATTTTGATTTTTCTCAAAATTTTGCAAAATGTCATCTTTATAATGAAGATAAGAAACTCCATAATAAATGAATGCTACCCCAAGATAATCACTTAAATTAATAAAAAATATCACTAAATGTTAACAAACTACTATTTTTAATTAAACAAGATTTTAAATTAATGGTTGAAATTATCATATTCATAAATAATTTCTCCAAAGCCAAGTGAGAAATTTAAATCCAGACCAATGTATGTGCTATCTTGAGCATCAAGGAAATTTTGAAGATACAGTCTAATTTAAAATCACAGATACACAGATGTAGTGGCCCTACAACCCAAGTGAAAATTAAGTATTTGTACAGCCGCTGAAAGTTTTGAGGATCAAAAAAATGAAGCATATTTAAGCTACTTTCAACTGTATGTTTCCACCAAATAAGGACTACATTTCCATCTTTCAAATGTGTAATATTTTGCTACTTTGGGTAAAAACCTTTCTTGTTTCTTTTCTTTAATTTTTTTTCATCAATCACAATGAATAAAGGAATGAGGAGTAAAAGGAAATGAGATTCCAAGGTTGTTTTTTTCCTCATTTTAGTCATCTGCTCTACACAGAGCTTTTTTTTTAATTTGAATTTCCTAAAAATCCCCCCTTAAATTTCAGAAACTATCTGGAACAAAGAAGAAAAAGCAAAGGGGAAGGAAATGAGAGCACTAATATTTGTGTGCCATTCACTGCTCCTAGTTCTCTCTGGATTTTTTTCAAAGTGGATCAAAGAACTTCCCAGGTATTTTGTACAACAAATTCCTCTAACATCAAAGTCTTATAAGAATGTCACTATTTTCCTGTAGTCACTGATGAAAAATCTCACTGGTTTCAAAGTTTATTTTTGCTACTCAACAACAAATTGTAGTAAGGTAAGAGTGACATGAAACAGCATAAATTCCCTTAATTACTTGATTTTTAATTCATTTGACAACTTTTATCTTCAACAGGCTAAATCCTTGTATTTGATTTCTTTTATATTGCACTGAAAACCCTCAATTTATGGGACAAATGAGAGAATAAGAAGACCACTGACATGAACTAAAAAATTACTTTGTTGAATAATTTTTGTCAAGTGAGAACTAATCTCAATGTTGTCTTCCCCACACATAAGCTTCCTAATGCAAGTTATTTTTCTTAAGAACTGCATGAGCCAGGTTCTAAGCCAAAGCTTTACTGTTATTACTGCTGCTTAAACAGTTACCAGGTGAAGACAGAGTCCTTAATGTTCTTAAGTTAATGAACATTTAGCAGAGGTCTCTTTAACACCAAGAAGTACAACAAGGGCATGTAAATACAGTAAACCTTTTCCCTGAGCTTCCAGTTGAGAACAATTATCTTTGTCAGCAACTGACAGCAATTGATTTACTGTGATTTCAACACTAATTATGCCCATAGGGAGTAATCATTCTGATAAATTACTATTTGCCTTCTCATGTGGAGCCTAAATAACATGATCACAGCTTTCTGAATAGCACTGTCTCTTCATAACAACCTCACACATCTCTAAGAATATAAAGAATAGACCAATTACTAGTATCTCCTTATTTCTTTGTTTAGTTGAAGACCTGCTAGTGGTGGACCTTGGAAGACATGAACAGAAGAGTCACACTGTGATATAAGAGGGGATAATTTTTTGCTCTTCAAGTTACATTCAGAAAAGGTAAATTAACTATAGACTGTTGCTGCACAGTATCTATTAAGATGATAAAATGAGGCTGCAGCTGCCTGAACTGTGAATTTTGGATTGCTTTAATGATTTTTTACACTTTTAACTTTAATCTCAAATGAGTCCAAAGAGTAATGTTTGAGTTCTGAGAGAGAAAATCTGTTTCAGGGAAGATGCTCAACAGCAAGCAAACTAAGCTACACAGTAACTGATGCTTCAACAATTTACAGTAAGATGACCTCGCCTTCAAAATGTCAACCTTCAGCTAAAAAACAGAGCATAAACTATTGAACACTGTGGATCCTTTGACCTTGTAACATAAAAATCTAGAAATTACAAACAACGTCTTTCAACATCAAGAGTGTACCTTTAGAAATAACGTGAAATGTTATTTCTGAGAGAATGAAAAATTTCACATTCGAGGCTGCACCTCGAATATTGTGTTCAGTTCTGGGTTCCTCACTACAAAAAAGACATTGAGGTGCTGGAGCATGTCCAAAGAAGGGCAATGAAGCTGGTGAAGGGTTTGAAGCAAAACTTTCATGAAGAGTGGCTGAGGCAGCTGGGGGTGTTCAACCTGGAGAAAAGGAGGCTCAGAGGGGGGACCTTACTGCTTTCTATAACTTCTTGAGAGGAGGCTGTACTGAAAGGGGGGTCGGTCCCTTCTCCCAAATAACAAGTGACAGGACAAGAGGCAGTGGCCCCAAGTCATGCCAGGGGAGCTTAAAATTAGATATTAGGAAACATTTATTCTCTGAAAAAGTTATCAAGCATTGGAATAGGCTGCCCAGGGAAGTGGTTGAGTCCCTATCCCTGGTGGTATTTAAAAAACATGTAAATGTGTCACTTAGGGACATGGTTTAGTGGTGGACTTGGCAGACTTAATGGTTGGACTTGATGATCTTAAAGGACTTTTCCAACCTCAATGATTCTATGATTCTAAATTCAGGAACTATTTTTCCAATTAGGTTAGACATTAGCATTTTCTGTGTCAACTTGTGTATAGCGTACATCAGACAAGTGCCTCTAATCTTTGGCTGCAACCAGCTAAGAAAACTGTGACATGATACAAGGAATATTACACAAAATATTTAAAGCTATGAACCTCATAAGAATTCATATCAAGAGTTCAGGCAAAGGTGCGATCTGATATGTACACAGATTGTAAATATCTTTTAAAAAACTTCAGTACCACTAGAAAAGATAAATCATCGGAAAAAAACATTTACCTATGTGGAAGTGAAAGAAAAAAACTTGCAAATTTCTCTCCTGTAATTGCCTGCTCCCAAAGTTTGTTTTTACGTATGGTAAATTTATATTTTGTATATTTCTACTAGATTTATTAATAAGGATGACTCACAAGATCATTTGAGGGTTGATTAAAATATTCTGGAAAAAGCCCATTCTAACCAGACTCCTACCTACACTACCAAGCAGGTAAAGCTACCTGTAAGATGCAAAAATCCATAATAGTTAGTGTATACTCCATTTTTTTTAAATATAGTCATAAAATCATAGAATGATTAGGATTGGAAGGAACCTTAAGGGTCATCTAGTTCCACACCCCCTGCCATGTGCAGGGATGTCATTCACTAGATCAGGTTGCTAAAGGCCCCATGCAGCCTGGCCCTGAATACTTCTAGGGATGGAGTATCCACAGCTTCTCTGGGCAACCTGTTCTAATGCTTCACCACCCTCTGAGTAAAGAATTTCTTCCTAATATCTAAGTTAAACTTGCCCTCTCTCAGTTTAAAAACAGTGCACCTTGTCCTGTCCATTGCAGTCAATATAGCCCAAGTTGATTAAAGAAAAATAATGAGCTGAATAGCACTTAAACATTCAATGATTAAATTTCACAGCTATTGCATACTGCTATTGTGCTGTCCATATTTTCCCTCCTCACACCATAACACAGAATCTTTCCACAGTTTGTAAAAGAGGTCATGATTTACATGTCATATAGTAACAGATTTTGAACAGAGAATACTAAATGTTTTTAACAAAAGACTAGATATGGAGCAATTTAATGAGAAATGTTTGTTTTCAGTAAACTATTAAGAACATTATACCTCCAAGACACATCCTTAAATCCTCTAATAAATAGAGCAAGGCATTCTTCAAACTATAGTTGCAAATAGCACACAGGAAGAAATTTATCAGTACTGAATAATGAGCCTGGTCTGTTTCAAGTGCAGAAAGTATTTATGGATCTTTGCCATCAACGGCAGCACTCAGCCCAGATCCTGCTTATTTGAAAACTTCCAGACTGAAAAGTGAGTTATTCTGGTCCATGACATTTTTCTGCATGATAGCCTTGAGTGGCAAAGAAATTTCTGTCCATGGTACCAAACAAATTAACATCCTGCCAAAAAGAATACCTTTGGCAGTAAAATGTGGTTTTGCAAAACCTCTTTCCCAGAAACCTCACAAGAATGATAGACTACAGAATGATTTATCAAATTAATCTATCATGGACAACAGAAAACAGTAAGAGTAATTTTTCTTCTAAATGTTGTTAATATCACTTTGCAAAGTAGTATAATCAATGGACACTATCACTGGCATCCATAAAATCCACAGAAAAAGATAAACAAGATCTTTAATGGAGGTCTACAACTTAAGCAGTTTTGCTTACTGTAGCTGGAAAGACTGACACAATAGGCGCGATGACAGCATCTGCAAATGAAATCTGGCATGCCATGAATTTACATGCCAGCATCTGGCTTCATTTTATTTCAGTTGGATTTGATCCTGTCCTGGGGAACAGAAAATAGATCTCTAATAAAATATCCCAGGAGGGTATGTCCAGTTCTCTAAAGCACTGAGTGACAACAGAAGCTGTTTTAGCAGTGAATTCTACATGAGACTGGCAGATGTGACACAAGAGCCTGTAAGACCCTTTCTGAAGCCACAGCTGGTGGTTAGACAGGGTACTATAGGGGCCTCTAAAATGGCACCGTCTCTATTTTGCTACCCAATCTTATGCAATATCTGCTGTATCTTCTGTATCTGAGTATCTTTTCACATATGCTGTATGAAACTGGGTGGTTCTCCTGTTTATGGTAAACATGTAATTATCTTTCAACTACAGCGTATCAAAGTTACTTGTATAGCTACTTGCAATGATGTTCTGACAGCTTCTGCCCTCTATGACAATTTATTCCAACATTTTCCCCTTGCTTTTGAGTATTTTAAAGCAAGAAGAACGTAAGAAAAAGTATTTGATTACAGGAAAAAGCAGTCTTCTAGCTTAAACATTACCAAGGAGAATGATATCCCTTGCATCTCCATAACATGAAATTTGGTAGCAACTTGCAGAGTATGTTAATTTATTTTTCCTTGTTCTGATACCTGTGGATCTTGATACCTTAGTGAGGTGTGCTACATTTTCCATTTAGACTAATTTTAGTTGAACAGAGTTGGATGCTTAGGTTTTCAAAGAAGAACCACCTTCAATCCAGGCATTTGAATTAGCTCTGTCTTGAGCAAAAAATACACAAACTATGTCTATCCTTGATGGAAGTTAGTTGCACAGAATGAGTTTCATCTCACCTAGTTTAACACAGTTGTTTTAAATAAACATGTTTTAATCTAAATCAGTCATACACATTCACTTTAAAAGAAATAAAGGGAAAGAGATAACTCCAGAACATAATTCACTCAATTCTTAAACATGTTAAATGACTTGACCATTAAGAAGTTTTGATGATTCCATAGGTCCAAGAAGAGCCTTTCCATATATATATGCAAACTATCAGAGACATTACAATTCATCTGCCCTGATGTAAATATCTACATGTGAGCTAATCATACTAATCTATACTTGTAGAATCAACATGGAGAACTTGGCTGTTTAAAGCACAATCCATCTCTTCCAAAAGTATATGGTGAAACATGTTGCCGTGTGTCTCTTTCTTTCCAGTGACTTCAAATGATGTCTGGACACCTAGCTCAGACATAGACCTCCAAAACTTTTGTACCTAAATTTTGACAAAATTCAATTTCCCACAAAGCACAAAATAACTCAGAACTGTTGTGAGGAAATGGCCTCCCTGTGAGAGCAGCACCAAACTGGTTTACAATAACTGCTTAAGGAAAAATATTGACAGCTTTCAAGAAAACTGACACAAAAAGGAAAATTCTGTTACAAAAATAATAACTGAAAAAGGCATTCTATTCTATATTATAACTATGCTGAAAAGAAAGTATTCAATTTTATTAAATGAAGAAAACAACATAGTGTTCATCCAAGGCTATTACAAATTACCTCTGTAACAAATAATTTGGACCTTTGAAAAATATTTGATTCCACAGAATTTCTGAAAGACTGAAAAATATGTATATTGTGATAATAATTATTTTTAAAAGAAAGACATTTAACAAGTTTAGCTCAAATTAAGGAAGAGAAATCAACAGATGACCCAACCATGAGTAATACATTTCCATAGGTGTAAAACTCCAGCCCTGGGAGCTGCCGGCTCACAGGACTGGCTATGAGTTTTATTTTAATATATAGATATAGGGTTCTTTAATACCTTGAGATAGCATCAAGGGAATAAGCCTCAAGCTTGTACCCAAGGAATTTCTTTATTGATTTAGGGAAGCAAATAAGGGAACTTGGCCAAAGTTCAAAAGGACACTACACAAGCTAGACAAAATGTTCCACCACAATGCTGACTCAACATATACTATTAATCCACAACACTTAAGTCAAAATGCAGTAAACCAACAAGATCCAACCCCTCCAGCTCCAAACAACCCTAAGCATCAAAAAAGGAACAGAGAAAGAGAAGCAGAGGGATTAAGAAGAGAAAAGGAGAAAGAGGGAGAGACAGATGATATAGCTACCATTGGAACCTTGTAGAAGATCAGCTCTCACACATCCAATGGCAGGGCCACGACACGTGGCAAATACATGCCTTTGGTTTTATCTGCTCTGGTCCTTGTGGCCAACCCCTCCAGGTGGGGTCTGTTACCCACCAGCCACTCTGGGGGTTCCATGTCAGGGTGAGGGCCAGTGCCCTCGCTGTCCCTGCCAATCTGAGCCTCGCTTAGGGGTTCCAGGTGGTGTGGTGTGTTATAGTTTTCCCGGGCTGTCTGTGACCGACAGCTACTCCAGGGCTTCCCTGTGTGGGCTTCAGGGGCCTGCCATGAGGGATACGATGCCACCCAGCCTCTGTGAGGTCTGACTGATCCCTTCCCCCTCTACACACACAGACACACACACACACACACACACACACACACTTCCCACAAGTTGGTTCTGACCCAATACCAACTTATCTGGTGTCTAACAACAGGGTTTTCCATATTTGTACAGCTTTAACTGCACATGAGTAGTGACTGCTATGCCTCCTGAAATCCTCAGATTTAAGGAGTATACAACGGTCATAGTTGCAGGACATTTGCACTAAGTTGTCATGGTAACTCATTACAGACCAAGTACACTCATTACCAGTGCATTAAACAACAGTTTATTTCCTAATCTTTTTAATAAATTGTAACTCTGACTTGTAATCCCTCTTGAGCTGGGTTCATTTCTCCCACTGGTTTACTTTTAAACCAGCACAATAAGTTACACTACAGACCAAAAAACCCTGTGTCAATTACTAGGTGAAATTTGAAGCCAAGTGTATTGAAGTGATTAACACTAAATTACCGGTGACTTTTAACAGCTCCCTGTATAAATTCTGTAGATTAATAGATCCTTTATTAATATAAAAATGTTTTCAAAATGTTTTACATATATCTGAATGCTTACAGACTGTTCAAAGATATTGTATCTCATTGCTTTTTGCAAAAGAGAGATGTCCATTTGTGTTCCATGGTTTTTTCTGCTTCTTGTTTTGTGGTATAATTTGACATAAGATTGCAACAGGAATTATGAATTTCCTCGAACAGATATGAATAGGGCTATAACATGAATTGAAACTACATTTCTTCCAGACAGAGAAAGAAATAATCCTTTGCAAGAAGACTGTAAGACAGGGAGAAAAAAAAAACCATCACCAAAACAAAACAAACAAAAAAAGCCACAACAGCAACACATGAAAAAATAACTTGTGAAGTCATCTCTTAGAAGCTGCATTTAATATTGGTAACCTGTGAGAGATTTCACGTAAATAAACATGCCATGATGAAGTCTATACAACTAGGTAATCAATTCCAGAAATTTAACACAAGACAAAGAATCACATATATCCTATATTGGCTACGTCAAGTTTTGATACTAATCACAAATCTTACATACAAATTGGAGGTTCAAGGTTAAGAAGTGAAACAGATATAATTCAGGTGACATTCTCTCCTGACAAGTTCCATGTTTTCTCTGCAGTATTTAACAGTGACAGAGATCTCTACTTTAACCACTGTTAGAGATGTACAGAAATAAGAGATCAATCAAGTAGAGATTACTCTGTGCAGATGACAGTAACACATTGTCTAAATATAACAAGTACGAAGAAAACTAGCAAGACATTCGAAGTCATCACTCTTTCTGCATGTAGTATTGACAGGCACTCAAGGACTGAGGTCATAGTACACAATTAAACAAATTTTATTCATATTTTTTTCCTTCAAATCTCATCAAGAGTTAAAAAAGTAAATTTTTTTCTATTTTTTTTAATAATTGGCTAATTTTTATTTGCTTTATCAGCAGAGTTGATTTTTTTTTAAGTGTGAACATATCTCATTAAAATAATCGTTATGAAAATCTCCTTGTTCAGGCACTTTTTATCAAATGAGATAATTAAGAACAATTTCTGAGTATAAATATTGTTTTATGAACTTCATCTGATTTGGTGGACCTTTATTCTAGTTGGTTAGACTGCATTTTCTGAATATTACGCTTCAATATTAATTGTGAATTACACAGAAATATTAAAATAAGGAAATTCTGGTAAAATGTTGAGATGCTACAATTATGTAATATTTATATATCCACAAGTATGTTATAAAGAAGCTAATAAACAGAAAAGCCACATTATCGAAGTCTTACAGGCCATAAAAGTATATAATTATTTTTTACAATGCCTAAAGTATATGTTCTTGCTATTATACGCCTGGAGAATCATGGAATCACAGAATCAGCCCGGTTGGAAAGGACCTCTGAGATAATCAAGTTCAACCTCTGATCCGCTACCGCCGTGGTTACTAGACCATAGCACTAAGTGCCACATCCAGTCTCAAAAGATGTCTCAGGAGTGGGATCTACTAATATTCCTTCATGTAAGTGAAAATACTTTCAGTTCCATGTTTTTCTTTATTCTCATTCAGAGATCACACCCTTTAACTGTAAAAAAAAGTGTAATTTCATCCTACTTATGTCATGTCCAATGCTTCAGCTAACTTCAGTGAAGAACAGAATATGTGCAAAAGCAAACATTACAAATCCTGTATGTGCTGAAGTTTATAAGACCACTACACACCGCTACTTCCTTTCTTTTTAGACACGCCGTAGAGGTGATGGAAAACCAAAGTACTTCTTTTTCTACACTCTCATTGCAATGCAAGTTTTTTATTTTTGAAGCTCTTTGGCAAAGACTGCACAGTAACTTACCCTTAGATAGACTGTAGCCTCCTAAGAACCTGAAGAATCACCTAGTCATCATTACAGAAAAATAATTAGAGCGTTATAAATATTTTAATATTTAAATCTATATTAATTGAATAAACAGAAATTCTAAGAACTTACCAGAAAAAACAAGCCAATTGTTTCCTTACTGTTCTCAGCCATAATTGGTTCTTCACTTCTGAAGAACGTAGTGCATTGCTAATGAACTACTTTATCATTAGGATTAAGTTTAAGACTTAATCACATTTATGTTAGGATTCCACTGAAGTTACTAAAACTCCAAGCTATGGTTTATCATGTGCTATTTCCTAAATCTTTTCTGAATCCTGTCAGGCTCATCTTTGGATTGAGGATTGTTTAAATACCTTTATGAAATACAAAGCGCATGACTGCTATACTTCAGCAGTGATTCCTTCAAACAATCATGAACTGATACTCAAGCAGTTTGCTATTAAGTAGCTTTGTGAATGCTTCACATTCAGTTGATCAACATGTGGTTTGGTAGCAGCTTGATCATTTGAGTCTTAGTGGGAATATTAAAAGTAGAGCATTTCATCATTGTACTCAATTTCTACCACGGCAAGTCAAGAGAGCAAAGGCAAAAAAGAAAATACCTAATCTGAAATTCGTATTAACACAATTCCTAATCAAATGCAGGTCCTGATAAAAATCCCACATAAAAGGTCTTTGCTTTAGATATCACAGTCAAGAAAAAAGCCCAGTTCAGCACAATATAAAATACGTCTTCAAACCTCTTGTGGTTCAAAAAAAAAAAAAAATCCCCAAATGCCAATGTTAGTAGCTAAACTTTCTAAGAATTTTAATTATTATGTGCTGGTATAATAGTGTTTTATTGAAAGCAGACTTTGAACAGATTGATCAAAGTGGCGTAAGAGTAATTTCGAGAACTTCAAGTCTACAGATATCTGTGACACTTAAGCTTCATCTCTACTAATGACTTAAAATGTCTGTGTACTTTTTCACAGAACACAATTTGTGTGGAATGACCCACATCCACTCCTAACCAGCACAGTGAATTCCAACAGTAGGTGTTCTTGACACCTAATAACCACAGAACTATACACAGGAAGTTTTTTGGTAATTGTGCTCGATGACTAACAAGTAATTGAGGGACTGTTCTGACATAACTACCAACCACAGGGATGGTCAATTCCAGAACATAGGCACTTAGCTGTTATTGAGGAATTAATAAAAATAAGGCTTTTATTTTCATAGACTTAAAGTTCTTAGCTGTGACTGGACATTTCCACAGGTCAAGACTGACAAGTGGAAAGCCACTAATAAATACACAGTGCTGGTTAATCAAGACAAAATGCTTTAGCATCTTTTAACTTAGACACAGGATATTTAAAAGTTAGGTCCTTGACTTTGGAAAGGTGATTCACAGGAACAGCAGTAAGTGACTGAGATTCCACACAAATGGGGCTAGGTGTAAACCTCTGAACTGTACAATGATTTAATCTTTTAATAATGCTAGTTAGATGAGTTCTACTGCCACACAACCTGCAAAATGTAACTTACCTTCCACAAGTGCTGGAAAATCCTGAACATAAAAATATTTTGGAATTTCCATTTTCTTTGAAGCTTCTCTGCCTTCATCATAATTTTGTATTAAGTATCTCCACTTACTTGCTATATGTATTTGACACTTACTCTCCATTACCAAAAACCTGATTCTGAAATTCTGAATCAAATTGATTAAGCCTTAAAATATCACTAGTGGTGGCTATAGCAGTGAACAAGACCTCCATTTTGTTCAAGGAAGAAGCAGTGTGCCATTAACGCCCTGTGCTCAAGAAAGAAGCTTAGATCTTCAAATTCTCAGACTTAGTTTTCAAGGAAAAGGAGAATTTTTAATGTATAAACAATTAAAATTTGTGGTGACTGGTCATTTTTTATTCTGAAGACAATGCATTATATTTTCTAATTCTCATTTCAGAGAAAGATGCAGTTTACAACATAGGACTAATTTTAAATAAAATAACAGAAATATACCAAAAAGGAAACAGGGCCTTACTGACCACTAAGAGCAAAAAGATCATGTGAACATTACCCAAAAAAATTAGTTATTGACAGGACATACACAGGATATGGTCAATAGGATGAAACAGAATTCCCTCAGTGAATAATAAATAAGGAAATAAAGATAAATATATCAAAGCATGAGATTAGCAACCCAAATGCATTCTAATGTGCCATTTTAGTTTTTTTTTCATTAATAAGTATTTACTGAACTGGGACACAATAAAAAGAGAAGTCATGCTTTGACAGATTTTGGTAGAAGACAGAATCTTGTTAGTTAACAGTGACATCTGGCTTAACAGTTAGGAGCACCCACAACACAAATCAGCACATACATGCAAGAGAAAGTATCATTCACTACAATAATCCTTTGACTTTTTTAAAATGTCCTTTAAAGTACTCATGTTAAAAAATACATCTGTGCAGGATGTACTTAATACATCCACACAAGGCTTGCAAATCAAACAAATCTTTGTAACATGACCAATCACTACCATATTCTGGTTTTAGAACTTTTAGTGAAACATATGAAGTGTAAACTTTAGTAAGTGTTTATGTGATTGACTTCTTTGTGAATTCATTAAATGATTCATTACTGAATATAGCAACATTACAGAAGAGAAATTTAATTCTAAATTTCTAAAATGTATCCTTCCAAAATTATATATATTTCAAAATCAAATATTAATATAAATCAAAATATAAATAATATATAAATGTGTTGTTTATATATATAAATAAATATATATTTTATATAATAGATGTATAAAATATAAATCAAAATATATAAATCAAATATCAATATAAATCAAAATCAAATATTTTACCTAATTACCTTCTGTTTTAAATAAACATAGTTCTATTTTAACTTACACTGAAGTTTCCCAATTAGCAAATAATAAACATAAGCACACCGTAAGTGAAAGAAAATTAAATTTCTTTTTCAGTGTAGTTCTCACAAGTGTGATACTTACAGGAAAAGAGTAATTTTTCCACTCAGAATAATATAAATCACAACTTGATTCCATTTCATTTCATAACAGCATGGTTGGCTCCAGTCTTTTTCTATCATAACCAAAAGGGTGTGGACACTCTAATTTACTCCAAAAAATGCAACACTTCTGTCTTTCTTTCCTTTTTTGCACATTTGCTGCTAAAACGTTTTTCCACCTTAATATACTCATATAAAGAAGTTAATGGAAAGCCCCTTGACTCTGCTTTATGCTCTGGAAAGTGCTTTTTTACAGAGAAAAAAAAACTCTTGTTAAAATGCTCCCTTTGCTGCTGATGTAGAGGCTGAATAGAATAATTAGACTCTGCTGCTTTTCCAAGTGAAGAATTTTATGAGCTTTAAAGGATATTGCCCAGATCACCAAGATGTGCAACTTCAACATCTGGCATGAGATCCTTCACATAAAGCTCTGACAAAACTGACCTGTCACCTTAGAATAAATTATCCTTTCCCAGTAACAAACTAATGGGGTTCTTAATTGATTATGTTCTGTTTTGCAAAAAAAATATGTAAAAGATCTGTATCAGACTAACAATTTTAAAATTACTTAAGGCAAAGATATGGATCCAAACGAATTCTACATGATTATGAAAGCACATTATCCTTGTTAAACATCAGTAGAAAATCAATTTATAGTATTTAGATTTAAAATCACTGTAATTTAACGTGTAAGCTAATAATCATATTATAAGGAAAACATAGTTCCAGTTTTATGAGGCCACTGCTTTTCCTTTTTCTGCAGGTCTATTAAAAATCACATTATATTTGATAAAGCAGGTAATTTTTTTCCAGTGAAGCTGATGACAAAATCTACATCAATTTTTTTACCCCTAACATTTAGAGAGGCAAAGAGAAAGTGAGAGGGGCAAAATGAAAAGTCTCCTAATCTTTTTGGATGGAGCCTCATAAAAAGAGCTTTATGGAACAAAAACTAGAAATACATGGGAGATCTGCTGCCTAAAATTCTACCCTCATAAAGTAGAATATCAGGTCTTCCTCCCCCCAATATTTCTGATTGGTTTTCTTTAAAAAGAACAGTGACGCTTTTTATAAAAAAAAAAAAAGGCAGCATGACAAAGGTTTTTGCTGTCAATAGAGAAGTCTAAACTGCATCTTATCAGACTGAGGTATCTCTATGACACTTTACCAACAATACTTTGAAAGGACAAGGGAGCAGATGCATCTCTTTCAGATTTTTTGGTACTTTATACGCACACAGCAAAAAATATGAAGCAGTCCCTGATCACTACAAACACTTTCAAAATAACCTTCCCAACTCCCTAAGGTAATCTGCATTTAAAATTCTTCTTTAAGAGCAAAAATATTAGGCACTGTAGAACTTGATTTTCAAGTAGGGGCTGTGCACAGTATATGGTCTGACTCCACAAACAAATTTAAGCGAGTTTTTTGACACGTCATACCTCAATCAACATTTCAATATGACAATCCAAAAGTATTTAACATTACCCACTCAAACTAAATATTAACAAATCCTGTAGACTGTAATTATAATTCACTAAAGTTTCTAAAATATTCTTTTTGACAAATACTGGCAACATGCCAGTGCAAGATAGTATGTACCTTATTACTGGAATAGTCTAGACTTGGCTAGACTATACAAGATTTTTCATGCTTGTCTTTCAAAATAGAAAGCAAAAATATCTAGGTTTTAGAGAAAAGATAATGGTGCTGGTAAATAAAAGGAGAGTTATTCTGTTGAATATAATAATTACAAACCCCTGATGAAAAATACTTTTTTTTACATTGTGTAAAGAATTATATAATGAGTATTCAGAATTTTTGTTTGTATCTTATGACAATTAAATTTTTAATCATAATTACTAAAAAACCCCAATCTATTAATGATTCTTTCTAAGAAAGAACTCTGCAAAGTTATCATAGTTTGGGGAATTTATTTTCCTTTCTTTAGATAGATGAGTTTAAAAGTACATTGTCATTATCTTAATTTTATTATTAATCTACTTAAGGTTTATGTAATTCAATGATCCATATCTAATAAAGAAAATAAATGCATCAACTTATAATATTATATGGACAGAATCAGAAAAAAGGTCCAGCTATACCAGTATCCTGTCTGAAGTGGTGGAATATATCCCCGGAAGGACTCCATGGAGTCATTCTCCAGAGTCATTTCCAGTTTCCAACCATTTGAGACTGGAAGTCTTCCTTAGCCAGAGATGGTAATTTTGCATTTATTAGTGAACTACTCTATGGATATGAACTGATGTAAAATTTTTTCAACTACTTCATCCTGATGGCATCAGTGTCATAGTTATGTGTTGCGAGAAGAACCACCATCTCAGAAGTTCATTTGATGCTCTCTAATTCTTTTATTGAAGAACAGAGTGAAAAATGGAACTGTTTATTCTCTCCATCCCAGTCAAGATTTTAGACACCTCTATCATACTCTCCCTTGTTAATGCATTTTCTAGTCCAAAGAGCTGTTATTAAAGACTATTCCATACCTACTTAGTCATTCCGTATACAGATGTCTTTCCAATTCTACAGTCTACAGTATCCATTTTGAGATGCATAGAAAAGAGCTGAAAGGTTTTGAAAATGCAAGCCTACTAAGGCTTTCTGCTTTATTATCCTAATGCTTTGTTTTCTTTTTTTGTTGTTGTGCAGGGTTTTTGCCGCTTCCTGAGCACTCTCGTGTTCTGACCACTATGGGACATTGAACTGACACACTGTAGTGGGTTTTGGCTGGGTTTTGGTAGCGGAGGGGGCTACAGGGATGGCTTCCATTAGAAGCTGCTAGAAGCTTCTCCTGTCTGGTGGAGCCAATGCCAACCAGCTCGAGGATGAGCTTTCTGCCTCCGGCCAAGGCCAAGCCAATTAGAATGATAGTAACGCCTCTGTGACAACATATTTAAGACCAGAAGGCTGTTGCACAGTGAAAATTCCAGGTAGGGAAGAGCGTAGTGAGAACATGTAAAGAACAAGGTAGACACCAAGGTCAGTGCAGAAGGAGCAGGAGGAGGTGCTCCAGGGACCGGAGCTTTGGCCCCTGCAGCTCGTGGTGCAGACCATGGAGGACCATTGGGGTGCAGAGACCCACCTGCAGCCCATGGAGAAGCCCATGCTGGAGCAGGTGGATATCCGAAGGAGGCTGTGACCTCGTGGGAGGCCCATGATGGAGCAGGGTCCTGCCAGGGACTCTCCTTTGGAGAGAGGAGCCCATGCTGGAGCAGGTTTTTCCCAGGTGGGACTTGTGGCCCTGTGGGTGATCCACGCTGGAGCAGCTCATTCATGAAGGACTGCACCCCATGGAGGAGTGACCCGCTGGACAGCAGTTTGTGAAGGACCATTACCTGAGGGATGAACTCACAACGGAGAGGTCCGTGAAGGACTGTCTCCCATGGGAGGGACCCCATGGGAGCAGGGGAAGGACTCCTCTCCCTGAGCAGTGGCACAAACAGTAACTGACCATAACCCCCATTCCCCATCTCCCTGCACCACTGGGGGAGGAGGTAGAAGCTGGAAGGAAGAAAGGGTGGGGGAAGGTGTTTTTTAAGATTATTTTACTTCTCACTCTTTTGCTCTGGTCCTATTAGTAATGAATTCAATTAATATCCCCATTTTGAGTCTGTTTTGCCCATGATGGTGATCAGTAACTGACCTCTCCCAGCTCTTATCTCAACTCATGAATTCTTTGCTGTTTTTTTCTCTCCTCTGTCCAGTTGCAGAGGGGAGGGAGAAAGAGGCTTTAGTGGGTACCTGGCATACAGCCAGAGTCAACCCACTACACATACTCACAGAACTATCATAAACCCACTATGTCAGCACTGAGTAGAAACAGCTCAGAGTTGCTATTTTTTACATAAGTAATATTATTTCTTTTTCCATAATGATATTCAACTGAGTAGCAGGTCATCTGGCCTTCTAACTTGCAGTTGTTCTGCCTCTCCAAAGATACCTCTGCAGACCCACACAATTGGTCCTTATTTTCACTACCCCGAAACAGTATCATAAGCAAACCTTGTCATTTTGTTATCCCTTTTCCAGATTATTTGAGATATGACGAACTGTATCCCAAAATATATCCATCAGGAACTCCACTGGTGTCCTCTTTCCATTCCAAGAATAAAATACCTATTTTAATCCCCCATTCCTTATCTGTTAACCATACAGGAACCTGCATCTTACTTATGGCTGAGTTATTTCCCAAAAGTCTTTTGGAGAACCAAGCTGATTATATCCACTGCATCTCCTTTATCCATTTAGCTGCTGATTGTTTCCAAAAACTTCAATAAATGTGAAGAATGACCTCTTTTTACAAATCCATGTTGACCCTCCCCTGACATTACTCATTTATGTTAATTATTGCATCTACTAATATGCACAGTAAATCCTTTTTCAGATGAAAAATATCTTCAAACTCTAAGCTAAACTGAAAAGGTTATGAAAGCCCCTAAATACACAGAAAACTTTCCAAGCTCATTGCATGATATTTGATTCTCTATGTAACAGAAATTACATTAGCCCTGGTGGGAAGCTGAAACCAAAAGTGGGAGTTACTGGAGACAACATGTCCTTATACGAACCATTCATACAATTACATAAAATTTTACAACATATAATTCAAGGACACACATTCTTTTTGTATTTATTTGTAAAAAAAAACAAACCACAACTAAATAAAAAAAACAAAACCAACAAAAGAAACAAACCAAAACTCAAGAGTCTAGGGAAGCAATAAAATATTAATGTAGCAGCACAGTGCTAGTATGTGCTAATCACTGTAGTAGCACAGCATTAAGCATTTCTGTGAAAATATCCAAGATTCTCTTTACACTTTGATGTGAAGTGTTTGTTTCTTGAAAGTGTTCTGCACTGCACTGATAACTCCCTAAACTGTTTGATGCAAGGCTGGTTACATGAGTTACCCTTAATGAATTCCCTCAGGGTAGCTATAACCTATGTTCCCATATTAAAAGAACAGACTAACTTTATTTCAAACTAAAAGGTTGAAACTGCAAATTAATCTAGAAATAAAATGTTATTTTACACTCAGAAACCTCAGGACATTTGAAATTTCAATGTTTTCTCTATCTTTTATATTAATGGTCTCAGTTGCAGATTTGTCAGAAAAATCACAACAGTTGAGTCAGTACAACAACATGGAAAATTTTTTCTCACATATTATTTTCTGTGGTTCTGAAATACATATTAGCCCTTGATCACACTTTCATTAACTGGAACAGGAATATCCTGTAAATCACTGAAAACTATTGCAGTAGATTTCCAACAGAAGACAAGCGTGACAAGGACTGAATACAGAGATCAGTTTTCAGTTTTGACGGTGATTTCTTTATAGCTTCTCGAGTTCCTCTTGATTAACTGGAAAACAAAGTTCTCCTTTCTTCTGATTCAACACCTACAGGTCCTCATATTTTTTCATATTTTCATATTAGTTACAACAACAATCTGCCACCTTCACACAACCCCATTTCTTTGCAATGTTTTCTGGAAAGCTAGGCTAATTCCTTCTGCATGTTAAAAGCCACTTGGTCACACTATCACTGGTTTCAGAAATCCTGTCTCTCTGTCTAAATTAATTCTCACAGTAATTGGAAAATATTGTAATAAATGTAATTTGTCAGACCTCATTGCACACATTTCCATTAATATGCAGCATCAGTTCTGTTCCTATCTCCTGTTATATATAGGAACACTCATAGAATGATATTTTATAATGCCTATGAACCTATAAAAATACAGGACAAACTTACATGACTTTTTAGCTAACAAGCTAACCAACTGCCACTATCAGCTCATCTTTAAGCACTACTTTCTTTGACTACGTGAACTTGACTATAATCTCAGGAAAAAATGTTTTAAAAAATATAACAAAGAATTTGCAAATGGTCTCATTAGACCTCTGCGAAAACAACTGACACGATCCCTAAGCAATGAAATTTTGAGCTAAAATGTACTTGGTTTAATCATTATGGGTTGAACAGAACAGAAAACAAAAATCCACTGAAACACTGATGGGTCTATATTAAGGTGAAGATCTATGGCAAAGAGTTGGGATTTGTGTGTATGATAGCAAGAAAACTTTTTTTATCAATTGCTAACACTGTGTAACCAAAGCCAACAAAATACATACACACAGGATATATGTGTACCCAAGTCCAAGCAAGACCTTCTTGCACGTACATCTTGTAATATATATCCTGTGTAACTTTTGATTATTCTTTCCTCCTGATTGGCTTTAATAATTATTAGCTATTCTCTGAAATGTCTATTAACTGAGAAAATAAATGAATCTCCACAAACAGCCACACCACAGTCACTTTTAGTATATGTAATATTTCAGAAGAAGAAAAAAAAGATGCCAAATGCCAGAGAAACATTTTTTAGTTGTTAACTAGTGTTCATTAGCCTTTGTCAAGGTCTATAGCTTCAAATACCTAAAGAACTCTCTCCAGACATGCAAAGCAAAAAAATGTACATACACAATTGAGGTTGTGATCTTTACAAAATGGTTATTGTTTGTGTTAATAGAACTCCTGAGGTACAAGCAATTACATTACTATAAATAACCTTAAAAAAATTAAAATAAAAAAAAACAGGTACACACATTAAAAAAACCCTATGTTACCAGAGATACCAACTAGCTTATGATCCAAATAGTTTCTAAATTATCCTGCATCTGACACATAAATACAGAAAATCAAAAATTTCAGAAGGAAATGACCATAAGAATGTTTAAAAGGTAAATATATACTTTGTTATACAATATTCTCCTTGGAGATTTAAGCTGCCAGAAGATAAAGGAATCTAGCAAGACTGTAATGAAAATAAAAGATCATATTTTCCCAAAGGAATTAGAATAGCTTTGTAAATTAATAAATAGAAGATATTAAAACTCCCCTACAAAAGAAAGGCTTCTTGATTTACTATGATGTATGCATAAATGCCTTTCATTCACAATGTTAAAAGGAAGATGAGCAATAGTTAAGGGCAAAGGCTACGCTTTCATTTCAATAAAAGAAAGTGTAAATGAATGGGAAATAGATGAATATATCAGATACAGATGGAATACATTCTTTGGAGAAAAACTCGTAATAGGGATCTACAAAGGACTGGTTTTGGCATTACCATGCAAGACCAACAGACACATAATTGTTCACAGAGGCAGACAATTTTCAGTCATTGAATATATCAGAATTCAGTGTCTAAATTTGTAGAAGAAAATTATCATTAAGCACACATTAAGAATGATCTGTGAGAAATAAAGATTAAACACAGGATGCTTTCCCAATCCAATCCTCCTTGACATAACAATTTGACTTGTGGTATGGTCAGGACAAGGGGTTTAGTCCTGCTCTGTCCGCCACGATGTGTTGCATGGTTTTCTGACAGGTGCCCTTGGCCACCATACATGAAACGGACAGAATAGCTTCTTAACCCCTCTGTCATTCCTTTTCTCCCTTTTCACCAATTTGGGTCTGTCTTTCTCCACTCTAGTCTCCTCTCACTTATACAACCCATCTCTAGCTTTTTCCCTTTAGTCCCTGTTTTGCTACATTCAAAAACATATGATTACCTAGGTAGTTGCAACTGGTACAGTTACTATGTACTGCGAGACTGGCAAGACTCTGCTCCTCTAATAATGACCTTCAATGCTTCCTCCTGTTACCCATGATATTCAGCCATTTCTCACATATCTCCCACTTGACGACCTAAGAAATCCAGCCATTTCTCATTTGCAATTTCTGTCAGCTTTACACACTCTCATTGGTCACAAACACCTATTTTTCACGCCATATCCAGCAGTTTCTAATATCCTGTTTGATTATCTCAACCTCAGAACAGGGTCTAGTCATTTTCCCACAGCCCATTCTACTTCTCTCCATGGACAAAACAAGTAAAGCCACTGTGTTTAACCTCCTAAGTTATGTGACTAGAATTGGGAGAAACAAATCTGAGTGGGAAGATACCTCCACACAGGACTCTGTAGAGATCTAAGCTTGCTTTGCCTACAGACTTGAGCCCACATACATACAACATGAGCTGGGCTTCTATCTAAAAGTTGTTCAACTGCCTGTGTAGCCTCTCAACAAGGCAACCCTTCCTTGCACTCCATATCTATCCTTATTTTGAAATTCTTGACTTCCAACTCGATTTCTCACGAGATCCCTAGTCTGTATACTCCTCCACTGCTCCCATGAAAAGCAAAATCCCAGCAGTGTTTCTTTATTTCTCACGTAATTTTTGCTGAAAATTCCAGGAATGTGGACACCAAAATTCCTTTTATACATCAGATGTGCCAGAATTTGTTGTCACATATTTTCAGCGTAAGAAGTCCTGGAGATTCTCTGCCTCCCTCTCTTCATCTGGTGTGGCACAGGGAGGCCTTCCTCCTTCCCCACACACACTAGGAAAAAAAAAAAGAATATGGGCCCCATTTTTCTGAAAAAAACAGGAAATTTTCGTCATTCTCTTGGCTTTGGAAGAAGATGGCTGGATTGCACTTCATTTCTCATGTCAAGAACGGACAATGGGAAATGCCGCCCCTAATGGCAGTGAAAGAACACTGTCATCTTGCATTCAGCCTGAATGTACAAGGCTTACAACCAGTCTTCCATAAACCCATAGAATCTCCATGTTTTCGGGGGGCTTAGCACTTCTTGGTTATAGGAAAAAAGCAGTTTATTGGACTTATGAGGATAATTTCATTTACATGTAACTTAGCTGGGTTGGGTTTTCAACATTCCACCTCTGACTTTCTATAAGTGTCAGCACTACTTTGCATATTTTCAGGAGAATAAAGTAACATTATCTGTACACTACGGGTATTGCTCTTTACAAGTTCTCCAAAAGTTCCACTGAGCAGCAGGTGAAAGCTTTAAGTCTTTAGGACAAAAACACCATAGATGACATTGTAGAGGAAGAAGTGCAGTCATCCCTCATCACACTTGGCTAATCATGAAAACAAAAGCTGCAATATAAGATATGGTAATAAATATCACAGGCAGGTTAAGGAAAAAAAACAATATAAATATATATTATTAAGAATGCAGAAAAAGTATGGAGAAAATTCAACTTCTGTATATGGCACTATAGTGATTTGTATCATAAAATCATACATAATTTAGATCAGTAAAGCTATCTGACAATTAGGTAGAATGTTTTACAGTAAGGCACTTAGAGGCTTGCTTAGCTTACTGAAACTATTATTGAGAATGGTATAATTACATTCATATGGAGAAAATGCTGGATATTAAAGGGCTCTTTAACAGAAAAGTTGTTCATATGCAGTGTGATTACCTACTAAATCATATTATCAAAGAAAACAATGGGTTAATTTTTTCCTCCTGACAGCTTCAAATAAAAATTGAATACCTCTCTGGAAAATAGTTTTAGCTAAATTTTACTTATTAAACTCAATATAAATGTAGAAACATAATGTCTGACTAGATGATCTACCAATACATGTTAGCAAGAGATTTTGTCAGAGTTCAGAGGGGGCTTCAGCTATCAAAAACTAAAAGTAAGGAATTATATGAACAGGTCTGTAGGAGAACAATATACTTTTCTCACATGAAGATGGTGAGGACTGATGGTGACTCCCAAACTTACAGCTGGTCATCAGTAAGTACAAACTAGCTACACATCACAATTATGCATTATTACTGCAGTAGAGCAAGACATCCAAGCTACAGGGTATAGTGTCATGTCATAGCTAACTGACTAGGGGAAAAACAACTTTAACACCAATAAACAACAGAATGCATTTGTTTAGGTATGACTGTGAGTAAGTGTAAAAGGAAAGTATGTAGTAACTGCAAGGAACCACATTATTCTGACCTAGCACAAAAATATTTACAGGAATACTTTAAAATATGCCAGCCACAAAATGCAGTGAGGGTAAAAAAATGGGTCATGCTCTCTTATCTACTCATACTCACTGCCATAGCGTATAAGCAATTCTGAGAAAATAATAGTCATGGCAAGATACTTTTTCCTCTTCAGTCAATACCTCAAGTACAGACCTCTGTAGAGAGTCAGAGAGCTCTTATACGTGACAGAGTGAAAGTACAAACATGAAAAATGTGCCAGTGTCACTCGATCTTCCACTTTTTATATACTTTGGGAGCTCTTCATAAAGCTCAGCAAGTTCAGACACAAAAAATTCAGAGCTGATCTTACATTAAATTGGGGTTGAGCGCCTAAACAAAGACCATAACCACTTCAGACTGCCTCTGCACCAATGAAAGAAAAGAGGCATCCTGGAGATCAGGTCAGTGTTGGGTGGTCTGTACCACATTTCAAGCACAGGCTCTGTCCACCAACTAGCTCGTGAACTTTATGCCATCAGCACCTAATTTTCATTTCCTTTTTTATTTCAGTTCAAAAGTGTCTGAAGGTTTGCTACAGTCAGTTGCAGCACCTTTCCCCAGCATATAACAGAACCTAATGTGTTGTGACAATAATGTTTCAGGTCTACACAGGGTAAAGACAGCTGAAAGCAGTCTCATCCAAAGGGCCTTTAGCAATTAGTCTCTGTGATGAACATTTCAGAGAGCTCAATACGGCACTAGTCAAACATTATCTAAGAAAACACTAATGGCTTGGGCAACATGGATAAATAATAGTTTCAACCTTCTTCCCGGGTTATGTGCTACTTATCAGTACAGATGCAGCTCAAACTAAAGCCAGGGAAGATGAATATGGGCCTAAAATCATAGTACTGTCACCCTGAGTGAGAATACCTAGTTGCTGAAGGCATGGCCATGGAGTGATGTTCCATCTCTGTGACCACATGTGAGCAAGTGCCTGAGTTGCACCTCACCCTCACTGAGAACTGTCAACATAAATTTAACCTTATGCTTGCTAGACAAATTAGGCTTCTTTTTGTTCAAAAGCTCATTGATTTCTCATTTTATTCCATAGCTACAGTTTGTTTGCAAAGAGCTGAGAGCTGGTAAGTTTGCAAGCAGCAGAGGCTTTTCTGGTTAGAACAACAAACATCTAGAAGGACCTGCCACATCCGGATCAAAAAGAACATTTATGACAGCAGCTAATATCAACATCTGCCTCTCTTTTTCCTTCACTTTTAAAATCTTTCTAGAAAAAGGCTTGCCTACACCACCTTTTGTGTAATACTTGATCCCCAGGAAAAAACAACCAATAAAATAATAATAATAATAATAATAATAATAATAATAATAATAATAATAATTTAAAACCTACATATTTCACACTCTTCATTTATCTTTCACACTCTTCATTTATAAGAAACATTTATGAAAACAATTACACTAAAACCAAGCAGAGTGAGAGTACCACATTAATAAGGATTATTACAAATCTGCTGAGAGATAGTCCCCCTTGACTAAGGACAACACATGTATGCTTATTTACTGATAAAATGAAAATACAAGAACTCTTTTATATCCTAATGAAAAAAGGGAAGATACTAGACATGGATCTGTCCAAAAGCTTATTTTGCCCAAAAGTTCTCAGTAAATGTCTGGAGTACATGTGAAGCAAGAGTCAAAGGAGAAAGACTTAAAAAATGTATAAAACAGAAAGAATTGCTGGTATTTTGGCTAATTTCTGACTATATATTAACTTATAGATTAATGCCCACTTCTGAGATTTTGCTGGTCAGATACAAGACTAAGGAATTATATTCCTTCTTCCTTTGATTCATAACTGTCTTCTGAATTATTACTTACCACCTTAAATATTATTGTTTATATTGGATAAACCACATCTTTATCACTTTTAAGCTGAGATAGATGCTAAACTTCAAAACTGTATTTTCATCAGATGGATGGAACTTTGAGGGATAGAAGAAATATTTTAAATTAAACATTAGTCATATCTGCCATCGCTGTATCTTCAATGCACCTTAGCATTTATTCCCAGCTTAAGTTCTGCTGAATTTCAGAGTTCAATTCAGAAATTCTATAGTAACTTGTGGATCTAATTTGTGGATCTCTCACATTTTATACTAGAACTGTTGCTGTCAATTGTCTTGAGAGACGTTTGCAAATTAATTATATACTACTATATTTTCAGTCTGCAATGTACAGAACTCATGCAACAAGTTTGCAAATAAATCCTTATTTGCATATGTTTCTGATGCATTTACTGGATTATAAATATCCAATAGGAATTATACTATAATGTGGACAAACTATGTCACCTTTTAATTAAACACCTTTTAGCAGTAGTCATACAAAGCACTTGAAGTGACAATATCACCCTACTGCTTTCCTTCCCTGAACTTAAGTAGCCCATTTACAAATGGGTACACAATGGGGTTAATGTGTACATCTTGGGATGAATGTAAGTATCCACTCTAAAAAGAAAGACTACAAAAACAGAAGTTATGACAGTCCTGTAATCATAGCTGCCTTTTAATTATAAGCACTGGAAGTAGCTCAAAAGCACCATGACTTAGGCTGTGGTCTCACAAGTCTTTGGCTGCAGTACCAGACAGACACACAACAGTTTGTGCAGCTGCTCAATGAAGCAGATCAGAGAAAGGATCCAATTTAAATATGATACGGAAGGAAAAATTATCCAGCACTGGTTTTCTAATGTAGTTCATAAAGAAGCCACAAAAGTGGTTGGACAACTACAAAGAACGGAGGACACAGCACACACTGTTAAAGAGTTAAGAGTATGAAGCAAGGAAGGAACGGGAATACCTTAAAGTGTATACCAATGCTAAAAATAAAGAAAGAGAAAATTAAAAAGAGTTTTAGGAATAACCATGATCAAAACAGTTACTTAACTGAGAAATTGCCAAATAAAGCTATCCCATCCTGTTTGAACAGAATTCTATTCCTCAGCATAAATGGTTCTGATACAAACCAATGAAAATAAAATGGATTAAGTTAAACAAGATAAAACTAGCTACACTTGTTAAAAGATATCTCCAATACTCAGCTGGCTCACAAGCCTTGGAATATATTTTATCCTTCCAGTACCACAGACACTTACAAGGTAAGGAGGTATGTAAGCATGGAAGCTGAAAATAAAAGCCATGCTCACAAACGGGTGAAACTCATACCAACTTTAATTCAGGAACCTATGTCAAATAAGGAAGAAGGGTTATAGGGAATCCCACAAATCCAACAGAGAGAATCAGATTCTTAACTCCATCAGCTGAACCTCTATTTGCACAAGGAGGTAGAACACAGACATTAGCAACCAAAATACTTAAAGATAACGAACACCTTTTAATAGCCAAATCCACAGTGGCAACCCAGTTCCTACTGAAATCGATGTGATTTGATATCTCAATTGACATTGTCTAACTTCAGGTAGCAAGTGAGGCACTGAGGTAGGAGATGAAGAAGTAGGCTAATCTTCCTCTGCAAGCTGACTACAAGGGAGTCCAGAAAAACTAGGCTCCTAATTTAGGAGTCCAAGTTAAGTGAAAGGCAGCTGGATTTTGATACCTTTGTGGATTTAGTCCAGCTGCTTAAATGTGTTCCACTTCAGTACAGACAAGGGCTTGTGGCTCTGGGCTCTTTCTCTTGTTGATGGAGAAGGGTATCTCCAGGAATCATGACTGGTGAACTGCATTGTCCTTTCTCTCCACAGCCTACACTGGGAGGTGAAGTGCCTAATTCAGGACAGAATTACTTTCAGTAAATTTTCTAAAATTTATAATCACTGTGAGTGAACAGCAGAAAGAAATAGGTACGTTTCAATGGCAAATTCAGATGGCATGTCTTGGAAAAGTCTTTCAGCACATCCTCTATGGATGAATTAATTATCTCAGCGGTTCCACCACTCAGTTGTCTTGAGTGACTCAATGCCCCATCACCATGCTATCAAACTAATTTCAGTGAGATGTACTTTCTACTTGCCACCTCTCAGATGAAACACATAAATCCTGGTCATCAAAATCTTCATACATTCAATGTATGAACAGATGGGAAAATACCTATCCTTTCTATGAGAGTTTATAAAAAAAGAAAAAAGGATATAACCTGAACACAATAGTGCATGTTGCAAACCCTCCTGCTTTTACTCTACTAGAAGAGAAAACCTAAATTGAATACTGATGGATTACTGCGCTTGTAGGTTCTGAGCTCCAGTAGGGAAAATTGTTTAGCTATAAAATATTTCTCAAACTACTTTCCTTCAGGCTGATACTGCAGACATTCAACACAAATAATTCGAACTTTTGAAGCAAATGTAACCACAATGGTTTTCTTTACTCTTCTTGAAAGAGAAGTATTAGAGTAACTATATTTATAAACCATTATATGCAATCCTTCATGGTTATTCTTAAGAGAGCTTTGAGTGAAAAATTTATAAAGAACAGAGAACATTGATTTCACTTTCATGTATATATAAGTGTGAAGGAAAGGGTCAAAGGCAAGAGTAGAATTTCTCACAATACTCTCCTTGTGTATAACAGCTGAGAAGTATGGAAAGCAAACTAAATTGGTTAACTTTCACATTATCAACAAAGCTGTCTTTCGAAAGAGCAGTTAAAATCTCCATCATCTGTTATGTTTGATCAAGGTAGATTTGACCAAAATACAGTGTCTGAAAAGAGAGCTCTTTATTTTCTTTAAAGGGTTTCAGAGACACCTAAGAAAATGGTGTTTATTTTGACTTCTAAGCCTTTTTGGGAGAGGATGCAGGAAACAGTAACCATAAGTACTGCTATCAATCAGAACAACATAAATGATGAAACAAAAGGTGTATAGTTAGAAAAAAGGTACATTGAAGCAAATACTTATTTTGAGTTTCTGATACCTTAACACTAAATATGAAAAAACCCCGCAAATTCACAGAATCAATTAGTTGGAAAAGACCTCTTAAATCATCAAGTCCAACTTTTGACTGAACACAGCCTTGTCCGCTGACCACACATCCAGTCATTTCTTGAACACCTCCAGGGATGGTGACTCCACCATCTCCCTGGGCAGCCCATTTCAACATTTAACAACCCCCTCTGTGAAGAAAGTCTTCCCTTGGTTCAGCTTGAGGCTATGTCCTCTTTTATATGCAACTGCAGAGAGGAATAAGGTCACCCCTGAGACACCTTTTCTCCAATTTAAACAGCCCTCAGAAAAGTGGGAGTATGTGATTCTATCTCTACATATGGCGTGTCAAACAGAATGAGTCTTTCAAGTTTTGATCTATATCGAAATACTGTCAAACATTCAGGATTTGATATTTTAATGAGCAACAATATCTGAAATAGGAAAATTTCCAAAAAATATGACTAGGTATTAGCCCATTTGTGCAACTCTACCTCTGACATCACATCTCTCTTTTCAGGAATCAAGATATTTTCAGTCCCTATTATGGGACTGCTGACATCTTAACACAGCAAAACAATTGTGTAGCTTCAGCAAAGATGCTAAAAGGATGCCATTATATCATACATCTTACATGTTCTTCCTTGGGAAGCCAGATTTCTGCATGCATCCCAGTAAACTATAGATACATTCTTGTCTTCTGAGTAAAGAATAGCTTATTCTCCCAGTCTCATTGCATTCAGCTAATTCCTAAATAGTAGTGTTAAAAACGCTATTGGCCAGAGTTCCACTGCTATCAACACATAATGTCAATAAAATCTGATTAAAAGCAACTTGAATGGAATTCAGCTCCTTAACCATAAATAGACAATGGAACAGAAAGAGCCCCAGAGTAACTGCGATAGGCAGGAAGACGTGGTACAGGATTCTCAAGAGACCTGTGCTTCTCCAGAAGTGCCCCAGAGGTCAGGTAAGAGGTTTCAGTTCATCAAATATAGTATTATGTGTTTGTGCTTAGGAAACCAAATTAAAAAAAAGTGTCTAATTCGTGTAATACACAGGAACAGAACTGCTTTGCTTTTAATATTACTGATTCTAATCTCAGAGTCAAATGAAAGCACTAACTAAAAATAACCAAACTAAAAATAACCAAACTAAAAACAGATAAATAAAAGAAAGTTATGAGCATATAAGGAACATCAGATAAATCAGACAGCAAATGTAGATGCATGAGCAAGAGAATGATGTATTCAATTTAAAGAAGTACGATTGATATAAAAAAGGAAAAGTACATTAAAAAAGAACAAGAACCCTTCATGCTCTGTGAGCTGGCTATGAACTGTTATCTTTTCATGACTGGATATGTTTTTGTTTCTCCACATTTATTCTGCTGAGGAACTCACTGCGTATATCAAAGGCATTATCAAGGATTCCATCTATCCTGAGAGTGCCTACCACCTGTATTTCCTTGGCAAAATAATGGAGTTTATTTTTGCAGTAGATTTTTTTTTGTGAAACTGGTGTACAGATGATGCAGACAGACCACGATCTCTTTTAAAGAAGAAAAGAAAAAACATACTCATAAACACAAAAGAAAATTATTAAAAAAAAAGGTTTGTAGACATACTGCAGCATTCTCCTTAAGTTAGATAAGCTAGAGCTTCCTAGCACAATATTTGGGAATAAAGTTTAATCTTCTTCCCTGAAGAACACACTTCTCCCTCCAGCTTAGCAAAAAGTTTTTCAATCACTTCTTAGTTCATTGTTCAAGCTCCTCTATATTTTAGGCCCTGGCTTTGTCCTTAGCCAAGCCAGTTGTCTGTGGCCTCCGCAGGCAAGGAAGAATATGATATCTGTGCTGTATATCGACAGAAAAAAAAAAAAAACAGCAACAGAATAGATCTGGATCTCCAGGTTGTTAAAATATCCAACACCTAAAACGTTGACTGTTTTCTTTAAGATGTATTAAAAACCAACAGAAGTGGATTAACTCTCTGTACACATTACTCAGAGAAAAAGCAATAATATGATTAAAGTATTAATACATAAATACTGGTTAAAAACCAAAACAAAATAAAAATAAACAAACAAAAAACCACAACTAAAACATTTTTCCACATTTTAAATTATCTTCTTTAAATCTGGAAAGAGCCAGATGGGGCTTCTCCTTGGGACTAACAAGCACTATGGAAGCAAACATCTTTCATTTGTCCTGTGAAAGATCAGCCAACCACCCTCTGGTCGGGGATGAAAGATTCTCAGGGAAGAAAGGAGAGCAGGCAGAAGAAATCTAGCTCTAGCTTAATCACCAAAAACTCAGATAAGGATAGAAAGAACTATGGGTTTAGTCCCTGCTATGAAGACACAGAACAAGGACGTCATGTCAGTGTTTGAAGCACCTGGTTTTGACTCTTGTTTTGAATCCACCGGCTGTTTAAAATAAAATACATAAATATAAGAGAGAACAAAGTCCAAGTTCCCCTATTGTCTGTTTCTAGGTAGGCATCTTTTCCCTCACAGAATGGAAAGGAAGGGAAAAAACCACAAAGCATGTGTTTGCAGAAAAGTAGCATAATTCAAGCCTCAGGAAATATTTCTACCATCGTGATCTCACAAGGTAAATACTTTGAAGCAGCTGCTACATCTAATTTTTGAAAACTTATCAAAGCTACAAGACAAAACATTAAATCACAAGTAAAAATGCTTGTCCTTTCACTTAATGCATTTCACAAAGGTTCCTCTGAAGCATAACTTTACTAGGTTAGTAACAACAACCAGATTAGAACAGGTTTGATGTTCACCGGGCAACTAGATACCAATGTTGGAAATAGATCTGGGAGCAGACAATATAAAACATTCTCTCAAAAACTCTTGCAATAGAACTTAATTGAGACAGTACTGAATACAAGAATTTTCCCTTTGGATTAATTTTCTTACATCTAAAGTATGCTATCTACTACAGTACTGTTCTTACAACTCTGGTGACCTAACCACACAAATAAAACTGTAATTTGTAGATAGAGGTAATAATTTTTATGAGCTCAAAAAACACGGTTAAAAGTTTATCCGCTCCATACAGATCATAAGAGAAATTATTGCTATCTAAAACTTCTGCCAAACTTATTTTATATAATAAAATGCAGAAAATGATAGAATTTTAATGATAATTTATATGATATAAAAGTAATACCTTTTCGTTCTAGCATTTTTTCACTTCCTTCAGCTAGACACAGTCTCAATCCTATACACTTACCACGGTAACAGTCACGAATCAAAAAAGATAGTTGAAAGTAAACACAAACAACAGCTCAAATAATATTCACTAGAGAATCAAATATTAAAAATAACCTGGTTTCACTTAATTTGTAGGTAACTTGTAAGGCATGTTAAGTTTTAGCCTGCAAAAAAATGGAGGCAAAATTTTATTTCATGTAAGGTAAAGATTCATTTAGCAAATAACAATAAATCATGGAAGGTGGTTTCCAATGTTATTCTTTCCCTGTATAGTACTACAGTTTTCATTTGATAACCTGAAGAGGACCTGGAGCAGGGATGGGCAGGGATTATTTTTCATGGTGAAATAGCAGTGTTGTAAGATGTCAAGATGGTGAAAGTATCTCAGTCATGCACAACCTTTCTCCATCTATGATCAAGTAATATAATGTTTGACAAACATTAAACTTTGAATTAAACTTGACATGCTCTGCTTAGAATGTTTTTCTTCCTTCATTTTGCTAGAACATCAAATAGAGTTTTCCTCGTCTTAAGAATTTTTAACTTCTCAGGAAAATGCTGTAACTGTCCTCACACTGTATAGGGTTTTACATTTTCATGTAGGCTAAGTCAAAAATCTATCACTTGTTCGGAATTCTCAACATGCACAGTGAGAAGGTGTCATGGTTGGCCTTCTTTCAGTGTCATAAGAAGACACTTTCATGCCAATTGGCCAAATTAGGGAAATACTTCTTACAGCTTTGAGCCATACTATGTTTCAACAAGGCCAAGTGCCGGGTCCTGCACTTTGACCACAACAACCCCAGGCAGTGCTACAGGCTGGGCACAGAGTGGCCAAAGAGTAGCCAGGCAGAAAGGGACCTGGGAGTTTGCATTGACAGGAAGCTGAACAGGAGCCAGCAGTGTGCCCAGGTGGCCAAGAAGGCCAATGGCATCCTGGCCTGGATCAGGAACAGTGTGGCCAACAGGACCAGGGAAGTGATTCTTCCCCTGTACTCAGCGCTGGTGAGGCCACACCTGGAGTACTGTGTCCAGTTCCGGGCCCCTCAGTTCAGGAAGGATATTGAGGTGCTGGAGCAGGTCCAGAGAAGAGCAACAAGGCTGGTGAAGAGACTCAAGCACAAGTCCTGTGAGGAGAGGCTGAGGGAGCTGGGGTTGTTTAGTCTGGAGAAGAGGAGGCTCAGGGGAGAGCTCATCACTCTCTACAACTACTTGAAAGGAGGTTGTAGCCAGGTGGGCGTCGATCTCTTCTCCCAGGCAAACCAGAAGTAGGACAAGCAAGCGTCTTAAGCTGTGCCAGGGGAGGTTTAGGGTGAATATTAGGAAAAAAAATTTTACAGAGAGAGTAATCAGACATTGGAATGGGCTGCCCAGGAAGGTGGTGGATTCACCATCCCTGGAGGTTTTTAAGATGAGACTGGATATGGCACTTAGTGCTATGGTTTAGTAATCACAGCGGTGTTGGATCAAGGGTTGGACTTGATGATCTCGGAGGTCTTTTCCGACCCGGATGATTCTATGATTCACTGAAATTTAAAGCTAGATGACGCAGAGAAGAGAGGAACTATAGTCTCCCAAACACAAACCAAACTTTTTTCTTTAGGTTACATAAGGAGAGTAGTGTCCTCATTTGAGGAGCAGAAAAGAAACTTTCTGGATTCTCTACAAAAAGCAGCTGATTAGTTGGATGCATTGAATTCTTAACACTGCCTTTGATTTCCCCCTTCACTTCTCATACTTATTTTAGGTTTTAATCTTCTCAAGAAAGGACTGTTGGTTATAGTTGTACACTGTGCAGGTGAGGAAATTGAGGGTGTAAAGTTCTAGAGAAATGAAAAAATTAAAATGACATATCTATCTTCTTTCTCCTTAATGACCTAATTCTATACTTCTCTCATTTCTTCTCTAAGATTTCGATTTTTAGGATTTACTGATTTGTTCATTTGGTTATTTTAAGCCATTCCTCTGATCACTACACAGACATAAGCTGATGCTCAGATATTTTTAAAAGATCTTTAACTGACATGGGTATTTTTAATTATTTACGTCCCTAGTATCAATGCTCTTGATCAGTTTTATAAGAGAGGAGATTTAAGAAGATATGCACCTCTGTGCATTTTCCCAAATCTGTTTGACAGTATGCTTCTGTTCCAGTTGCATTAGGTACCATAGCAACTGCAAGGAGAGAAGCCGACTATCAAAGAACTATTTCAGGTAGGGAAGCAAATCTGTAGTTAGAAGCAAGAACAAACCTACGATCGTGATTTTTTTTTTCCACCCTACTACCTTGTCTATTCTGTATCTAATTCAAAAACTGCGATATTTCTGAAAAGCAGCAATTTGAATTGCAATTTTTTAATTTTTTTTTTCCCCTCAGGCACCAGTGACTGTTCTGTTACACTAGTGTTGTCTAGGGCTTCAATATAACTTAGCCCCTTACTTTTAAAATATACATATACACTACATACAGTCTATATAAGTAAAAAGGCATAAGTATTGGAGTTATTTAACTCCATTTAAAACAGACATATTTGATCTCATTTCCTTTGACCATCATGGGACTAAAAGCCCCTACTTCACATGTAGATACTACATATTGACCTCTAGAGTCTGAAAGAGTGAACTTGAATCTTCTGCCCAAAACACAGTAGTATTTTCTTTTCTCAAGGTTATGCAGGATATCCTCCATCGGATCAGCAGATATGACAGAGGACAAATAGGACCAGCATTTCTCTGCAGTGTTAGGTCTGGAAGACAGACAGGACACCCTATGACAGCTAAAACAGTTCTAGATAGATTCCTGTTGTGCAGCTGAATCAAGCCCTGAACCTCATCCCAATGATTTACTGGGATGAGTAGCCTTTTCCACTGGTAGGGTCACACTGCAATATGTCATTACACTTCTTTGTTCTTAGGCAGTTACCTCTTCTTCTCCTCATGATGCCCTTCTAACTTCTCACTTGGATCTTCCACAATCTTGGCTAGTTTGTATCACAGAAACACCGAGGGAGGAAGCAAAATTAAAGTTCTTTAAACCAAAGGGGTCATTAATCTGCCTCACAGTAAGGAATCAGTGCAGTGAGTGGGGGAAGGGCTATCTTTAAAACTTAAATTATAATAAATACCCCAAAAAAATGATCTTTAAAAGAAAACAGTAGGTTTATGATCACCAGGTGTAAAAGAAAGAAAGAAAAAAGCCAGTTTAATAAACCATAAAACATAAAATGGAAATATTAAATGAGCTACATCTTTCCCAAGAGGGTAATCACTACAAAATTTCCTTAAATATTAGTTTCTACCTAATAACACAATAAAGACCTTGAATAAAAGAAATTATAGATTTTAATCTTCTACTCCAAAGGAAACCCTTAAATTAGATGGCTATTTCAATTTATGTTTAAAACAACAAGAGTAAGTCATGAAGTATCAAGTCCCTCATGGGATTGATCAAAATTGAATTTGCAGTCTCCTGTACTATGCTGACAATCATTTACAATAAAATCAGAATGAGAAAGGGAAACTGTCTGTGGGAGAACTGAGCCAGGTAATAGCTTCAGTATAACAGTCACATAGCAGAAAACAAATTAAAATGCACACAGAATTTTAATACGGTTGAACTAGGCCTTACTTTGCTTATAGGATTTTTCCCTGCAGCTTTTAAGTAATAGATCAGGAATGAAAAACTAAATACTCATTGGTGATAATCAGGTATTTTACATTACCAACAATTTGTTTAAAATAATATGAGGTTAAAATTGTGTTAGGCAAAAGCAAGAAAACTGGCTTGCAAACTATTTTAGTTTAAAATTGTACAGACATAATGGAAGCACAAAGGAAAGGCATACTATAACTTCAAATTTCTGGTCCCACTGTGTACATCTACATGTCATATCATGGTCAGTCTTCGCGAACGAAGATTTGGGAAAGGTCTCTACCCACATTTGCTACAAGCGTGCTGGTGATACAGGGCTTTGCAAATGCGGGTAAGGCCTTCAAGCCTGCGCAATGGATTTTTTAGGTGAGACACAGTATGCGCTGAACTGAGCCCACCCTTTAATCCTAAGGTTCATCTGCCAGGGCCGAGCGAGCTTGGGCGGTGGCAGCGAGGTCCTCAGGACATAGGTTTATTTAGAGTGACCTTCTCTTAGATGGATTGAACGAGCTCCATCTGCCCGGGTTTAGAGTTGTCCTTCTCTTCTGTGTGTTCCGGGGCTCCCCCTCTCATCTCCCACAATGGCACTGTCCGCACAGGCGAAGCTCCCACTCTCTTGCTCCTTTCCGCGCCCGGGGCCGGGCCCGAGCACCCGGGGCCGGCCAGGCCCACGCCACCGCAAAACATCAACAAACATCTTAAATTATAACTACATTATCCCATCTTACAAAACACAAGGAGCTCATAAGTACAATATAAAGAGCTAGGACTTTTCAATTTTTTTTCATTATTTTTAGATACCTAACAATAAATAATTATATTTATACATACATAACACATTTTACACAAATAGGGAACAAAGACTTGGTATACTTCAGTAAAAAAATAACACATTCATTTGATTTGAAAGAAATCCTCTCAGCCACATAATAAGCCAGACTCTGCAGAACATCTATGCTATACTTTTCACAAGTTCATTTTAACAAGCAGTCAGCCTTTGGCTATCACGGTGGTAGCAGTGGAGGGGAATGTCCACTGGAATTTAGATATACCTCTTTTCATTCTTTTGAGAAGTTAGTAAATTATCTCCCATTCAGCACATAATTCCTTGCTTTAAAGGTCTGATGACCTTAGAGGATACATTGAAAAGGGAATCAAAATGGATGAGATTCGGACACTGGAAGCATATCCAGCACAGAGCTCATACACACCTTGAAAAATACTTGTTGTAAAGTGATTCAGGCCTGGCAAGTGAAACTATGCTAATGCAGACTATATTTATACATTATAAAAATAATTAAAAATACTCACTGGAGCAGCAACCTTCCTTTGTGCCAGACAAGTATCCTAACCACCAAACTACAGAGCTATTTTTCACTTTGCTTCTGTCCCAGCGAATATTAAGTAGCTGTATATGTGTGCCGTATAGATCAGAACAGCTGCAAGAGGGAAGTCTAAGAGTTACAGACTGCAAAATAAATAACCCAGGAAACAGCCAACACTCCTCAGTGAAATCTGCTGTATTTTTAGACGCTATCCAAAACCACAACATAAATGGCTACTGTACAAGTGCTGAACAGCTATGCAGCTGATCTACAGTAAATCTGTAACATGCTGTATTGTGACCTGCTATGCATGTGCACTTCAAATGCACTGAAATAGCGAATATAAAACGTTCTCTTCTGGAACTCAAGGTTGAGCAGATCTCTGTCATGGCACTCCTCTAGTCTGCACAGACCTAAGTTCAAGCCCTTAATGCAAGCTGAAATTCATAGATTTATTAAGAATTGACATTACCTGTGTCAATAGTTCTTTCAAGGACCAAAGTGTAGTTATCTGTGCCCGCTAATGATCTGTTTCATATTAGTAAAAGTTTGTTTCATTGCCCCTGTTACAATCACTATGTCACCTACTACAAGACACACATACCTTTGTGCTTCATTCAAGAACAGAAAGAAAAGTAGATATTCACTTCCTATTTTGCATGTAAGCATATTACCCCATTATAAGCAAAGGGGTGAACAATAGATTTCACAATATGTGCACATAATGTACTTGCACATTTGTACCTCTCTGCCAAGAGGGAAGCAGTTCTCTCCAAGCAGTAAGTCAGCTTTCATTTACTTCACGTTAAAAGTAATCACCTCCATGTAGCTGATAAGTTGGAAACTCAAATATTAGCTTACTGCTCAATAACCTATCCTTGTTCACAGACCTTACTCATGCCTTTGAGCTACCTCAAACAAGCTGGCCGTAAGGTTTCAGAGTACGGAATTTCTGAGGGCTGTTACTTTGGTGCATAGAATATACTCATTGGGGCACAGCTTCAGACTATTCAGTGCAGGTAGCTAAATATTTGAAATTTAGCTTTCATTGTAGTCAAGGGTGACATTGCACTCAGCTCAGTTGTTTAACCATAGCTTCTGGTGACATTTGACAAGACCTGAGGTGTTTAACAATAACTTTGGGGTTTTGCCTCCACAGGAGCAAAATTCTCCTCCCAGGTTTATGTGTACAGTACAGTTCTTTTTTGCATATTTCCTGGCTTAATTACCTCTTTACTATACTTCCATCTACTTCAAGTACAGGTGTAGTTATTTACAGGAAAAGTCAGTACTTAGACTGTTAAATTTTCTAATACTGTATTTTAATGTTTATTTTATTAATTCCAATTTGATGCAATTCTACTCTCTCTCACTTTTCCTTTTTGCTGTTTCAACAAGATGGTTTTCTAATTTAAAAAGTCACTTAAAATGCAACCAGATTTACCTACTCTAGATGTAAACATATCTATCTTTAAAAATTCCACCTAAAACCAGATAAGGTTAGTTTACTTTTGTTGGGAAAGAAAACTGGTTGTACCTCTCACAAAGCCTTTGAAAATGCAGTACATGACTCCACTTCTTCTAAGCAGTATGTCAGGTTGACCAAGATGCAATTTGAAAAAAAAACCACAACAAACATTAAACATAAGACTATGTTGTAAAAACTGCAAAATCCCTTGAATTTCCCATGTAGAATATGTAGTTCGAAATAGCATAATTACTAAGTATCTATTCAAGTGAGTCTACAGATCTATTAGAGCTATACAAAACAGTTCCATTGTAAGACTGACACTGAAAAAAATTGCGTACAAAGTTTTGAACAAGTTCTTGTTCATTTAATACTGGGATATAATATTCCAAATTTAAACCCATTCTGCAAGCATCTTTATGTCAGAAGCAATCCACCCCATTATGTTATAGTAGAGAACTGTGTAATCTTCTTGGAGAGAGATTAATGAACAAACCCTTTTTTGTTAGAGCATAGCACCCATTGATTAAGCTTAAAATTAGTTAAAACATTCAAATCACCTAACTTTTCTTTGCAAATCACATTTTAAACCTGTCTTAAGGTCTGTCAAAAGTCTTTTGAGCAGTCTAGTCTAACCCTGGCCTGCTTGGCAACTGTTGTCTCATCCAGCTTGTTTCTAAGACCTGTGGACATAGAATCCCAAAAAATTTTAATCAAGAGCATTTTAATGTTGTCATTGGAAAATGTGGTAGTATTTGTTAATGTTGAGTCTATATTTTCTTTGATGTAGTATGACAACATTGGTTTTTTATCTACTACAGACAGAGGATGAACAGAAATTTCATTATTTCTTATGGCTTACCAGAGAAAGCAGCTCAGAAGATTTCAATGTATTTTCTAATTCACACTATTTACTTTATCTACTGACTAAAACTTTAGCATATTTAAATGCAGAAATTGTACTGTGATCTCAAACAATATCATATAGCAGTTTGACTTCATTTAATTCTGGTCTAGGATAAAGTGGACATTGATCTATTGCATAGCAATAATTTCACAGAACAACATGAAACTGCATCAAGAAAACCTGATGCAATATACTTCAGAACTTACATTGCAAAGGCATTAGATTTTTCCTACACAGTAGGAAAAGTGTCAGGCAATGCTCTATTGAAGAACGCAGTTTATTACCTCCTGCATACAAATGCACATTTGCCAAGTGCCACTGTTTCAGTGCCACATTGACACATTCAGAAATGACTAATGCTTCCATATTTATAAAAACTATTGTACAGTACCAGAGTTGCCAAATACAGTAGCACAAAGAAAAGTTCATTTGCTTTGGACTCCACAACCGAATTCTTATCTCTAAATTTCCCATTCAACCAGACAAGCTGCTATCTTTTTCTATGTCATACATGGTCACTTTTTAAAGGGTTATGAGCTTTCTTATGGAAAAACAGTGAAGTGACACCAGATCTGCTATTCTGTTGCACAGCGCTCCATACCACTGCAGATCAGGTTTAAAAAGCTTTCCTTTTTATGGTTACAGCTATCCCCAGCTATCCCCATACAGTGCTCACAGTCTCAAATATTTAGAAATACTAAAAAGGTAGAGATGTACAAGAATGTTATCCTATCAAAATAACTGTCTTGACACACGATTAGCATACAGCTTAAGTTCTCTAGTCACCTTTCCTGACAGAAGAATGATTTACTGCTCTCCATAATGTCTCTCCCATTTACTAGATTAATATCTTATTTAACGTTACTCTCACCTATCCTTCTGTTCCCTTACCAATCTTCAATGGTATTAAAAAGAAATAGATTCACAATGAAAAAAGGAAACATGCATTCTGAAACACCCTGAAACATAAGGAAAAAACTGTAACAGTATTCAACAGGAAGAAGTACACAAGTGGTGCAATTTGCACCATATAGCTTGACATGACCTAAGAGACATGGAATTTTTGCAACATTTGAAAATTGCCAATAGTTACGGTCAGCAGGCAGCAGTCACAGACCCATAGAATTTTGAAAAACATTGGGCGGTGACAAAGATATGTCAATATATATATATGAATCTACTTTCATGTAAAGATACGTGCACACACATACAGTTAAGAGATAGGCAGACAGCTGCCTCATTTCACCAATACAGTCATCCTAAAGTATTTGGCAGATAGCTGTCCTGAAGACTCAGGGTCTCTACACTGTATTTAATGCAGAGTGAAAATACACCTCTGAAGACCTCCACAGTCAGACACAGATTACTTGTTTTAACTGCCTACTTCTCTTTACTGAATATGTAAGAAACTGAGAGAAAATATTAGCTATTTGTTCTGTTTGGATCCAGTCCACCCCTTTAGGCCAAGACATCCAGCCTCAACATATTCTGAAAAGAGGCACGTGACAGCAGTGACAAAGTCCACGACACCTGCTCCCTTCTGTACACACTCCAACAATTCTCTTCACACTTTCTGCCCAACTCCTGAGAGGTCTGTCCAGTTGCCAAAGTAGCAGAAGAGGTAATCATACCCTTAACCACCCAGCCCAGCCTCATCAAAACATAAAGGGAATATCTAAAGATCTGGTGATGAGATAGACACCCTGTCATACAATGATTCAAACTGTAAAGGACCTTAAGTAGGTCTCCAGTCCAAACTCCTGTTCAAAGCACCATCAAAACTGAATTCAGACTAGGTTTAATGTCCTACTATGTTCCTAGAACTCAAAAGTGAAAAAATATCAGCAGCATCCTATTATGGTTTCTGAATCTGAAATCATTTAGCTTGAATTTTAGTTAGAGATGGTTGGAATTTTTCAGTAAAGAGTGGTATGTCCAACAGCATGTTTTTCCATAAATAACTACTTCAAGGTTACACAAGGCTTTAAATCTAAATAATACCAGAATCCATGAGACATTCTCTCTCAATCATACTTCTTTACATAAAAGGAAAACAAAGATGAAAGTACTCCAGACTAAAGCATGTACTTCAAAAATATGTGAAGTGTATAAGGTATATAAAATAGATATACTTTAAAGTATAAGTATTCTAAAAATATTTGTTTAAAAGCAAATGATGAAAGACAGATAGTGGGAGAATCGATGTAGGCTACATATTTGGGAAGGATGGTTTGCATTCCTGTAATAAGAAATGCTTACATGTGTTTCAACAAAAAAAAAATAAATACTATAATTCTCAAGCAGTCCTGAAACCATCCCTCTAGAGGGAGGACATATAATCACTAGGCTACAGAGGGAGGCTTCTTTCTTTGCATCACTGCTTCTTGAATTTCCTTCTACACTGTAAATTAGCACTGCTAGGAGCATTAGAAGTGCATATGTCTCATATTAGCCTCTGACATGGTGTTCAGGGAATCCCCCTGGGCTGACAGGCCATACAGTTTTAATGTGTACTAGCTGAGAAGGGCCTGGAACCAAACGCCTGAATAACCACTCAGATTATACCAGAGGGATTCACAACTATTTCTCCTCAAAGGCATATGTGTATCCCTGTCTTTCAGGGAGAATTCATCAATGAGGGAGATGCACCCTGCATGCATTCTGAAAATACCCCACTGACTAAGCCCCACAGGACATAAAAGCAACAGAAATACAGTTTTGGGGTCCTTATGTCACTTAATTTCATTATAATGTCATTTAAGTCCTATTCTTGTGAAGACTGAGAAATCTTGGAATTGCACAAGTATATTACCTAGGTAGCTAAGGGGTTTTTTCGTGCACTGGCTTTTCTCTTGGGCTGGGGGAAAGGAGGAGATCTTAAAACACCGAGGTAAAGAGTACAGCCCTCACTTACGCAAAGTACAGTTAGTTACTGAGCTCTGCAGAGTCTACAGTCCTGGGACAGCAGAGCAATACAACATATTATACTCTTATGGTACAAAAAAAGCTAATACACACAAGTTGAAAAGAAGAAAGAAGGCAGAAGAGAGCAAGGGAGAGATTTCTTTGCACATTTTACCAACAATCTCCTGATCATAACACCCATTGACAGCTGCGTTAAGCAGGCTAAATGGCAAAACTCCCAGAAGGTAGAGAGCAACTCCAAGTTGTTTTTAGGATTAGACAGCCTAAATTTCAAAAAAGGGAAGTCTTTAGAACTCCAAAGTCAACTTTTCTGCCCATTTTATGACCCCATTCTGCTAATCATTTCAACTTCACAGGTTAAAAATGACAGAGTCACCAGAAGGACAACTTCCCAAGCCTGTATGAAGTTACCATGTTATCCTGTCCAATCAAGTGGTCATAAAGGTCATAGGTACATATTAATAGACAAAAAACAAGACTGTAGGACTTGGTCCTCAACACATGTGAACTGTATATCTCTTTCTACCACTTATGATCTCGTATTGCCACTGTTTTTCAGATCTCCCCAGCTCCTAACCAATTTCTGCATTAACTTATGCCTTATTAAATCAGAAAAAGTGAATAGTATATGCAGGGTAATTGCGAATAGGCAAGCCCATGACTAGTCCAAATAACTTTTATTTATGTGATATCTTCCTATTTGTGCATTAGAACAACTACATTGCTCAACCTACAATTTTTTTCAATTAGTTCTAGAAACTCAAAAGCTTACAAAACTAGATCCCAAAAATGAACCTCAAAACCAAGCTACCCAAGTACGTCTATTAGAAAAAGACAAAGAATATGGTGGGTGGGAATACTGTAATAACAAAAATCTCTCTTTTGTAGCACTCCAGGCATTAATTTTGCATTTTAGTATCACCTAAATTAAAGAAGTTCAAGAGGAATGTCAAGTTACTAGTTTACAATTAAAATCAAACAATCTTACTAAAATAGTGTCTTACTTTTTCACAAATTGTATTTTTAAAATATATTTGTGAAAATTTCAAAAGCAATGCAGTTTCTAATCACTTGCCTTATTTAACACTCCTTATTTGAAAGCATAAAAGCATAGTGAGAAGCTAAAAATTAACAGATGACTTTTATTACATGCATAAAATAATCAAAGATGAAAATCAAGAAAAGTATGGAGAAGTTTGGAAACAAAAAGCAGAAAGCCTTACCCTGAAAAGCAGCTGCATTACGAGATATTAAAAATTTTAATGCAGCACTTGATGTTTGAACCACTTGCTGTATATCTTGCTTTGCTGCAGTCTGATACCTTTCTTCCATCTTTTTAGTACAGCATGTTGGATTTCTAGAAGTACAAACCTGGAGATCAACACCTAAGGATAAGGTAATAAGGTAATTACATTGATTAATATAAACTAGAAGTATGCAAAACACAAACACATAGAAAACAGCTACTCTTTTCCTTTTTTTTTTCACATAAGTATTGACACATAAAAGAAATACCCAAAACTTTGAAGACATTTGGTCTCCTTAAACAGAAGGGGATACTAACTAAAATTCCATGGGAAGAGTACACTTAATACAGTTAATAATGTCATATAATATAATATCTCCAACACTGCAATCTTGTTCCAGCTGTGAATATTGATACCTAGTGTTGGTAAAATATATTGAATATGCATTGTACATCACCATACAGGAGGTAGATGTCCCATCCCTGGAAACATCCAAGATCTGCTTAGATGGGGCTCTGAGCAACCTGATCTAGTTGAAGATGTCCCTGCTGACTGCAGGGGGTCAGACTAGATGACCTTTAGAAGTCCCTTCCAACCCAAACTATTTTGTGCTTCTGTGATCCTCCAGAATACTGAACTGACATATTTTCTTTCTCTTATATCACTACAGTCTTATGGTTTTATGACAAGTGATTTATTCAAGACATTATACAATTTTGTACAGTAGTCTCCCTGATACAACTGCTTAATCTTCAAACTTCAACACAGCTTTCATACAAGCCAAAATACCAGCAGGAGACTTACAGCTATTCCAAATGAAAAATCTAGCTGTGCTGGATTTGGGAAGGCTTTTGCTTTGCTTTATGAAGTATGTAAAAATTAGTAAAAAAACCACACCTCACTTCCATCTATAGAAGACAACTTACCTTAGCCTCTAAATCTTAGCAGATAATAATTACATATAAATGTCCTCCCTCTGCTTGAAACTGAAAATGTATGAGAGAAAACTTGGCAAAGTGTTATTATCACATTGCCCGAAACACAAATAACATTGTGTTGCACACAGCATCATTTTAGACAATGGCACTGTTATATAACAAACCATAATTTCATAATCAGAAGTGTGTAGCTGAGTTGTCAAGAAAAGCGAAAATTAGAACTTGTGAGTACTATTCCTTATTCTCCTACTGACTTGACATGTGTCTCTTTCACAAGTAAACAGTAGCTTCATTTCCCAGAAGCAATGACCTCCTTTTTCCCTATGAGGTTCAGTAAAGATCTTCCACAAAACCTTTGAGCCATTTTTCCAATATGTATGACCTTTCACCCACCAGATTTTAGTTATTAATAAATAATATAGACGGTAACCGATCACACGCAGTTCTACGTGTACACAGGCATAGACGTGCATAATATTTGTTTAAATGAAATTAAGATTAGCTGTATTATCCAAGCTTTTCTTAGTATTTTAAACAAATGTTAGGCACTGCTTAGCTCTCAAATCTTTGCCTTTTGTACACCAGGAGGTAATATGAAATTTTATCTAGCCTTAATATGGGCTTTAGAATAGCTTTAAGAAGACATTTACATTTTCAGTAAAACTCTGAAATAATAATGAATATTTGTTTATGGTTTCAGCTGACTCTTCAATATTATTTTAGTCCCTTGATTTTATGGCAAATACTTTTTTAAGCAGTGTCTTTTTAACATGGGTCTCATTCCCAACCCTAAGGGAATTTTGTTTTATACTTTTAAGACTGCTAATCGCGCACATATAAAGTACATTTTATTGACCTACTTTTGTTCCAGCTCATTAAAGACAGCTGCTTTCAATGGCCAGGAAAAGCAACATGCAAAGAACCCAACTGACTAAAAATTGAGTGATTGCTCAAAATCCACAGTAGTTTTGTAGCTGTTTCTTTATAGAACCACAGAACAAGCAGCAGCTTACGGATAATATTTCAGAAGAGGGTATGAAACAGGTTGTTCCATTTCAGCACAAGTAATATTAAAAAAACCCACACTTATTTTCTGTGTTTTCACATCTAAAAACCTTCCCATCTTCCACAAGAATTGTTTTATCAATAACCAATTTTGAAATGCGGAGAGAAAACATTTTCTGCTCCGATAAGGCATATTGGCTCTTTTCAGTATCAAATTCTGATGGTTCCACACTGTGATCTACTTTGAGACAAGATCACAAGACAGCTAGATGCGAAATAGCTTGTAATAAAAAACTGTAATAAAAATATATTGACATAAACAGTTACAGTATAGGAAAGGTTTAAAACTGAAAACAATCTAGATGGGTGTAGAAAGACAGCTCAGGAAGAAAAATGTAATTTTTCTGAGATGCAAGTTTACATATCTGGAACTGATTTCAAACTTTTATTCATGGTCTCAGCTGTACAAATCTGTATTTTCAGTACCTTGAGATAAACAAATGCTGACAGGATGAGGACTTTAATTGCCAGGAAGAGAAAATGCCATATGTGTGGTAAATTTTTCCCTATCTACTTAGACTTCCAAGAGATCAAATCCAGAGTCTGAAAAATCCCAAAACAGACCTAGGATTGTCACGACAAAGAATCTCTCAAAAGCCAGCACTAAAATGCCATATGGCCTGGAAGCAATTGTCAAATCAGTGGTTTATTTCAAAATGGATTTTCAACCTGTATCAGACATAAGTTCTTCTCATGCTCATCCTTTGTTACAAGGATGCTCATCATTTTTGTTACAAGCACCACTCCAGACATAGCATTAACTGCCATCACTGTGGTTGTTGCACAGTACTTCAGCATTGCTCAGTAAAAGAGATGGTGATCAGCCTTAAGCACTTGGCCCTGACTTGACACTATTAAACTATCACCTCACTTCTTTCTGTGGCTCTTTTCAGAAGGCACCAGAATTTGTCTCACCTGCACTTCTAAAGATTGTGAATACTGCTTTCAGAGGACTCTCTAGGCAATACTGTACTACAGGTTTGGCATCTTCCTTATACCCTCTAAGATCATCTCCCTACCAGCAGGCACCCTAGCAAGGTCAAGGCACCCCTCCATACACCCACACTCCAACTCATCAAACAAAACATGTAATCATTTACCCTGCATTCACTGCCTACCAAAAGACCTCCTACTTTTAAAACTGCTTGAATTGTGGAGGAAGGGAACCCACAGTGTCTTGGCATTACAAAAGCATCATTTTGGTTCTCAAGAGGATTCAAGGGCAAACCCCTCAAGTGAGGACAGTCCATCCCTTTTGCAGGACATCAGTCTTGAGCAATGTAGACATGAGCCAGTCTATTCCACTCGGTATGAGAACCAGGAGTTGGTCCTCTGTCCTCTATTGAGCAGTACGGCCAACACCTTTCAGGTCATCCCAGTCAGATCAAGTCCTAAGGCTACTGAGCACTGCTGACTTCCTAGAGAAGCTGAAAGATGGAAGATAGAGATAGGGAAGCTGCTACATGGTTGAGCCCATTTTTTTGTTGGTTTTAATCTCAAAATATTGTAAAATTTTTTTCACGATGATAATTTTGTGGATCCAGAGGTGAAATGTCCACACATACACACAATTATGTTGTTGGTAACAGTCCTTACAAAAACAGACATCAGTTACCGATATGACAGAGCAACTCACTTTCTGTCTCTGACTAAATCCTTTTCCAGAGCTCTGAATGTCAGTTAAACAAATAGAGTAATTAGAAGTGCCCCTGCCTGCACACACCAAACAAATCTTAATTTGACTTCAGATAGAACAAAAATCCAAATTACCTAAATGTAAATCATACTAGAAACCCAAATTAAAATTCAAATATGATCTTGGAATTGCATCAAAAAAACTTGTTCTGGATTTCAGACTGACTTCCATTGTTACTTTAAGTAAAATTAGCAAGAATATTTTCACTTGAATTAACAAGTGTATCACAGACCAACTTTTTCTGAGATTATCTCATCCTTCCAGCATAGTTTTTCTCATTTATTCAACTACGTATTCATAATGATTCTCTACCAAAAAGCCCTTGCAATAAAATTTATACTAATCAGTCTTCACCCTCTTTTATGCTTCCTGTTCTCATAATTGCATACATTATTTCCCAGAGTTTGATGAAAAGAAGCCTAGCCTGACTCCTGAAAAAAAAAAAAAGACAAAATCAAAAAAACCCAAACCAAACCCAAAAAAGCAAACAAACAGAAATCAAACAAACAAGCAAACCACTGAGAAAACAAATATCTCCAGCCCATTTTTTCCCCGCTTCACTGGCAATTGTTTGATTTTTACAGTGCCAGCAAATGTAACATTTTTCAATAAGCCACAGAATTCAGCTTTTTGGTGCAAACAGAAGCCTGAAAGTTTGTTCATTGACATACCTACTGAAAGTCCTTTGTCAAAAGGTAAGAGTGAATGGTTTACTGTCCATCCTATTCTGCTGTTCATAGGATTATATCACAGAATGGTTTGGGTTGGAAGGAACCTTTTAGATCGTATAGTTCCAACCTTCCTGCCATGGACAGGGACACCTTCCACCATACCAGGTTGCTAAAAGCCCCATCCAACCTAGCCTCGAACACTTTCAGGGATGGGCCATCCACAACTTCTCTGTTCTACATATTTTGAGAGAAGAAAACCAGAAAAGAAATATCATTTGCAACCAAGATAACATGGAGAGCTCAGAGCCCCCATTTAACCTGTCAGAAAAATGAGCTGCTGAAATCAGCTAAAAGCTCCAGCTTTACTAGCATGGAATTCTTCAAGAAAGTTGAGTAGGTTACAATACCAGAAACTGACCACAGGAAATTAAAATACATTAAAAAAAAAGTATTTTGCAGATAACCTTTTTTTCCAAATAATCCAAGTCATACTGATTCACAAAAACAAAATAAAAACCCCAAATCTAACCTTTGAGGCCTTTTTATATTTATTTCATGCTTTGCATAGTGTTTGATTCTTGATTCTCCATACAACAAAAAGCACCTTTTAGGATTTTTAATTATTGAGGTTTCTCTGTACAGTCCCATCAAGACAGCACTTGTAGCACAGAACCAGACAGGAAAAAAAACAAAGTTTACTTTTTTTTACTTTTGCAACTAACATTTAAAATAAGTATAAAAGAGATAAATGTTTCAATATAGCATGTGATGGGACTGAACATTAAGTCTGTACTATAGTTCCCAAATCACATCTACAAAATACTGCTAACAGTTAGTCAGGTGCCTTGATTGCTGGGAGTAGCAATAAAAACCTTAGGTTTGGTAACTATATAAATTAATTTTGATTATTAGTTGCCAATTTCAACACTATGATATCCTGTGCTATGTGAACGACAACACAAGCTCAAAGTTGTAGTTCCCATATCCTTCAAGATCACCTTCGCGCATATATCTGGCATTTCTACATACAATCACAGAATTATTTTTTCTCCTTTAAAGATACACAAACTACATATAACAGCTGCAAAACTAATAATATAAAACAATGCATGCGTTTTGAGCTAACATATATTCAAAATACAGACACACGGCAGTCCCCAAATGAAAGAGAATTACAATTTGCATCACTTACTGATATAAGGCTGCTTAGTTTTTATTACTACTAAGAAGAGGAAAAAATACCAATATGAATGGTACAGCCTTTTTATTTTAATACATGCAACGAACACAAGGCCAGTATAAGCCCTGTAATTTTATTGACTGTAGAGGTAGCCTTCCACTGTATACAAATCCATACACCAGCTAATATTCCTGCTCTTCTTTAGCTAGTGATCCTACTCCACCCAAAAGGTTTGGCTCCGCTTAGGACATTTAAACTAAAGTGTTCTTATACAAGGTAGGGTCTAAGCTACCACTAAAACAAAGACGTAGAGGCAATGAAATAGAGGCATTTACGCAGCTTGTTCAGAAATCAACACCAATACTTGATGATAGCTGATTGGCTCCTAGATGCCACAGGCTGCACTGGCTGGGCATTGTGCTTGCCCACCGGGAGCATCTGAGATGCCAAAGGTATCCCATCCACCACCCACTGCCCCTCCAGGAAGACGTAAATCTCCCAGAGGTATTGTATCTGTTGGCCCCATGAGACATTCTGGAAACCCTAAGGAAATTCAAATGGTGCCAGATGCCTACATTTGAGCAACCAAATTAAACCTTATAAAGGCAACTTTGACACCTACTTTTGTAAGTGGACACTTACAAAAAGTGCCTGTGCTGTATGTGTGCATGTGTGTGTCTTCTACACAAACACTCTGCTAAGTGCCATCAGAAAAGGTTTTAAAATATTTTTACATCTTGCTTCAAAAGAAGGCTTAATACAGAAGATCAGTAGCAAAAGTGACATTTCTTTCCTCTTCATATTATGTTTTCAGCCTATGAAAACCTTTAATCACACCTAAACCTTCTAAAATACTCATTTTATCTCCATTTCTTTTGTCATTGTCAATTCAGGATAGATTTTACTGTTCGCAGTTATTTGTTGCACGTATCTCTGAGACCAGGGCTACTCAGAGCAAGCACTCTGACATTCGAACAGGGCTCCTTGAGGACTGATGTCTTCCAGGCTGCCCGCAGCAATGCAACTCCTTCAGAGTGAAAGGCTGCTGACCACGCAGTTATACTGCACCTCCTGCTGCCCGTTGCTTGCAGGGGCAGCAGCAGAGAAAGAAATTCTTTTATTATTCTTATAATTCAGAAATTACTTTTACTTCAAACAGGAAACAAAGAGAAGTCAAAAGAAAGAAATGAGAGTGAGTGGTGGTATAAAAATACAGGGGAAGGGAAATCAGAGGAGCAGAGCAAAAGAAATATACATAAGGTACCGTATAGTTCTTTCCTCTCGAGGCAACGTTTCCTCCCTATCCTAGTACACAAGTGAATGTATGGGAATCAAAATAAATGACCATGAAAGAGAAATTGTAATAGTTGGACTAGGATATTGAATATATACATATATTCATACACATATAAACAGATACCATATAATTCATACTGATATTATTCACACTAATAGCACAAAAAAATTAAGCCACTGACAGGGCTTTAATTCAGATTTCACTTTCCAGACATCTTCACTTGCACAGTTCCTGTCTAATTAGGCTTTCCAATTAAAGTGTTTATTTTCTTTTTAGCAAAAGCAATTAAAAATATTTAGCCAAGGACACCATAAGAAGACAACAATGCATGTTGTCAAAAGTACTGGTAACCTTAGAAATATAATATTTTGATTTTTAAACTGCACACTACAACTGTGTCAAGTTTAGAATTATCTGTCATGCTTTAAACTAGTCATTAAAAAGCTTTTGAAAGAATTCCTTTAAAATAAACCCAGTATGCCTCAACTTGCAGAGTTAATAAAACCTACACAGATTATCTTAAAAAAAAGAAGAAAAAGGTTACTGATATTTTAAAGTGAGGGGGACATTAATTCAGCTTTTGTTGCATTCTGAAGTCATTTTCTGTCAAGTATTGATACACATTTACTAGTTGACTGTCATCCAAACATGAACATATCTTATAGATATGTAATCGCTGACCATGAAAATAACTGCTTTTTAATTTTGTGATTAGCATCACTGAAGTCAACAGAGGTTCTCATGAAGCTGGAAACAAACCTCAGATCTAAGGAGGTACATCTTATTACATACAAGCTTTACAACGTCATTTGGTACGCTCTTAAAGAAAAAGTTTTGTTGTTGATACAAATGCTAGATATAGTCAAATTACTATTAAGACATTACTTTCCCGGGAATTTTATTCCATTACAGCGACAGGCAAATACCCAGCAGAGAAAACGCGCAGCCCCACCACTTGCAGCGGTGTAAGTCATTCTCATTTCACACCAGAGTAACTTCACTAGCCCCAGACGACGTTCGGTGGCTCTCCCCTGCCTTCAGGGTTCGCGCTGGCACCGCTGTACCTCTGCCTGCCCACGGGCGGCTGGAAGCAAGGTGAGCCCCAGCTGAAGTTCGCTCTCCTGCGCGATACGGTATGGAAGTGGGTGGGCACAAGGGGGTTTTAGGCAGGTGTCAGGGTGCTCCAGTGCCCGCAGCCCGAGAAGAGCGTTTTCTCCCTTGAGTAAGGGGCCAAGCATCCCCCGCAGCCACCCCCAATGTCGCTACGGAACCCGATCCCCCCGGCCGCGGTTGACCCGAGGAGCCCGCGGGGCCGCGGCCCCCACCCCGGGCACCACCCTCCCACCGCCGCTGGCGGCACCAAATTCAAACCCGCCGTCCCCGCACCCCGGCGGGGCAGCCCCGGCCCCGCTGCTCCCAGTGCCTCCTGCCCCGCCAGCTCTCCCCTACCTGCCCGCGGGGACTCCGGGACACCGCCCGGGGGGCCGAGCCGCCGCAGCTGGAAAACTTTCTGGACCGCCTCGCAGCTCAGGGGCGGCTCCGCACCCGCCGAGGCGGCGGCCAGGAGCAGAACGCCGAGGCTCAGAACGCCGAGGCTCAGGACGCCGAGGCTGAGGCTGTTCCCCCCCATGGCCCGCCGGCAGCTGTCGCAGAGACGGCGGCCGAGGCGCCCCCAAGCCGCTGAGCGGGGGGGAGGCTGCAGCCGCGCCCGCCGGGATCCGCCCCCGGCCCGGCCCCTCCCACCGCCCCCCCGCACCATGGGGGGGCCCCGCCGCGGGGACAGCGGGGGGGGGTGTCCCAGCGCACTGGCGCCTTCGCGCCGCCCCGTCGGGGCTTGGGGGTGGGCACGGTCCGTTTGGGGAGGGGAGGAGACCCCCACCTATACCCGGGGTGCCGGGGGTCTGGGGGTGCGGGCTCCGGAGGGGGAATCCGCAGGGAAAAGAAGTGATGTCATGGTGTGTGAGCAGTGACTTCCAAAAAGCACGCAAAAAAGACAGACTTAATTTGTAGAGCTTTGGCGAACTACTTGTAACAGGCCAGTAAAGTACGCCGTTCAGATTGGCTTCAAATGCCAAACTTTTGCTTTTCTGACAGAAGTCTCCAAGAATTCAGCGCTCTTAATGGCATCTTCAAAAGTTTCAGTTTCATCAGGCGAAAGTGACTAAGGACGAGTTTACAAAACCCTCTCATATCTACAAGACAAAGTCCGATGGTATCTGCTAGAGCAGCCAAGGAAGCTGGGAATCATTTATCTTTAAAACAGCTTCCTTGATGCCAGCGTCAAGAATCCCCTCCATGCACAAATGTCACACCTTACCCATTAGAGCCGGAAATTCTTCTTAGTGTGTTTTGAAGCTGCTGGTGGTCATTCAGAACTGTAAAGCATTAGGCTTTCAATTTAAAAAAAAATCTTTGATCCGTGTCAGCAATTTCAACACAGGACCGCAAAACCAGTTCTAAGTGTGATTTATTCTATGCATTCATTTGAACACGGTTAACAAATTGACACATAAGTTAATAAAACTTGCACTAGAGATCAATCATTTCACTGCTGAGCAAAGCAATAAAGAATGGCATTAACATTATCCAGTCTACTGAGTGACAGTTCATAAGGAGGGGAGAGGACTAATATTTCTCTTTTCTGAATCATCTATACTCCAGGATTTGGCAACTTCCTTCTGTCAGCAAGCTCCAACACATATTACATGAAATGTCCTTTAACACAATTTGTTCTACTGTTCTTATACTTTGATGTTTGAAGAGTGAACACAGCTGACAGGTTACAATCTTCTTGATAAAGCAAACTACAGCAAAAGACATTTTAAGCCCCCCATGAGGAAAAAGGGGGAAAAAGAAAACAGTGAGTCCTCCTGGAAAGAAAAAGATTTGGTTTAGATTAAAAAAAAAAATGCAATACCTTGAGTGGAAGCTTTAAAATACTGAAAAATACACCAGGGAAAACAACCTGAATATGGGAGCCAGAGAACATGGGATCTTGTTCAGCAACTTGAAGATGGTAGAGTAAATTGTAGGAATGATGAAATGCCATTCTCAACATCTAGTACAAGATAACCACGTGAAAATAAAGTATTAGGAGACATGAAAAAATAAATTTTTAATAAATTTTAAGATAAGTATTCCTACTTAATAAAAAAAAAATACAAGTTTCTCCTTTACTTCACAACTACACAGAAGTTTGCCTACAGCAGTAGATGATGTTGGGCAACCTCTAGAATCCCATGGCTTCAACTGGAACTAGTACTTCCTTGCATCTTCCACTGGTATCAATTCAGAAAAACCTCTTCCTTCCAGCTCTACAGGCTAATGGAAAAGGGAGGGTTTTTTGGTAAGAAATTGAATATACATTTAACTCGCTCTTTCAAGACGAGGAAGATTCTAGTTTAGTCCATAAGGTGAAGTGGGCTTTTGTTTGTTGGGGAATTGGGGGGTTGGGTTTTCAATTTTTTTTCTTTTTTTTAATACATTTAGCATAGCAAGTGTGAAGGAAACAATTAATTCTCATTTAATTCTCTTGCAGGTTTTAGGCTTCAAAGTTTCCTTGGTTTTAGTGTTAAAAAGGTATATTTTAACTAACAAGTTTAGTGATCCAATATTCTGGAAAATATTTTTGCACGTTTTTAATCATATGCAGAAGAAAGGGACTTATTTTAACAAGATTGTGTGTATCTGTATACATATAAAATTTATGAGAGATCATTAACATTGACTACAGACTTATAACTTCTTGACCAAAGCCTTAACACATGCTCTTCGTGGCTCCTCATGGATATCTAGCTCTCAGCTCAAGGCAACTAATGAATACCCCTAACACAAATTCTCCCTTTGCCTCTTTTCCTTAATCATGAACAATACCACTGTATTACCTGAAATGCTGGCACAATGCCAGAGAAAGTTATACCTTCAATTTATCGCTCTAAATCACATCAAGCTAAAATGAACCTTTTTATTATTTTTGGTACACAGCACTAAGTTTCCTGCTCATCACCTTTGGACTGTCATCTTATAGCTACTGAAAAGGCTTTATATGCCTGTGCCATCTTCCCTGTTTGCATCCCTTCACAGAGCTACTACAAAAATAACCCTTTCCAACCTGTCACTTTGACCACATGCACTTTTGTCACATTCTTTGTTGTGTCAAACACAAGTCACTTGGCTTTAATTGCATATCCTTTTACTGTTCCCGTGTCAGGATGCAAAGGGGAGTTCCAGCTTCCAGAGGACCTGTCTCCACCTCCAGCTTCTGAAACGATGAAATGCTTTCATGCTATATCCTATTGTGTCTCATGTATCTGAAAGTAGTTCAAACATTCATTAAGCTCCCTCATTTTTCCAAGTCACCCTTCAAATCTTTCTTTACTGCAAATCTTTTTACTATTATTTTGATATATATCACAGCAGTTAAGGAAGCTTTTTATTAAGAAGACAGACTGTTGTGTTGACTAGTATGTTCACACCATGTCCCAGTGGCAAATTCTACCTATCTACTTCTGGTCTAATACATGTTCTCTGTAAGTTCTTGGTTCCAATACTATCCTTTTGCTTCTCATACAGCTTTGAACAGAGTGGGGAACCTAGCACTCAAACTGAGTTTCTTGAAGTTATGATAACAGCATGGGGGTGAGAGGCAGGGGGAAACAAGAACAAAACAGTTCTCTTATTTTAGGTTGAGATAATTAAGCTAGTCAACTAAGACTAAAAGCTACACAGCATTTGTATTCACAACAGTCCCACACTCTTACCAACGACCCTATAAACTTAGTGAGGCCAGTAAAACTTCACACACAACTCTAAGTTTAATTCATCTTATAATCCATTAAATGTAGAGCTGAAATAGAGTTGATAATAGTCTTGCAAAAGTTTGACCTGATTTGGAGATAAATTCTCAAAAAATGTTGGTTAGGTTTTTTTAGTTCTTTTAAAAGAAGGAAAAAATTATGAATTTTAACTGAAAATCTTTTTGATATCTTCATGAGTAAACTGTATTTTGTTTCATGCTTGCAATGACAGGAGTTGCCAGCTGAGACTTCAGGGAGGGACAGATGAGAGAGAGAACACTGAGGAAGTAGATGCAGACCACAGAGAAATATTTTACAATCATAGAATAGTTTCAGTTGTTAGGGAGGGACCTTTAAGGTCATCTAGTTCAACTCCCCTACAACGAGCAGGAACATCTTCAACAATCACAGACAATCAGCATTGCCTCCTCCCGCCCCCGAGCGCGTAACAAATGCTATTCTACTATTAACTTATATTGCAATCTAAACTTCAGTTGACGCCTCCCCTGTGCATTATGGCCCCAGCATCCCTTCCGTCCCAGCTCGCGGCCTCTCCATAACTCCCCGTATGTTCTCCATCTTCCCGGTGAAATCATCCAGCCGCCGTGTCCCAGGGAAAGGTCCCTGGCAGGCAGGCAGGCCGGCCCGAGGAAGCGCTGCTCCCGTGCCGCTGCCCGCTGACGCTGCTCCCAGGGGGTCCGGCAGGGCCGGCGCCCGGGCAAACACGGGGCTACTGACCGCCACCGGCTCCAAGAGTGCACCCTCGGCTTGGGCCCACAGCGGGGGAAGGCCACCCCCATGGGGGAAAGGGTCCTCCCCTCGGCCCCCGCACCCCCCACCACGCCCCCGAGCTCTGCATTGCTGCCTTTCCCCTAAAGTGAAAGGAAAAAGGGTGTAAAAGCACAGCCCTGGGATCCTGCCTGCACAGACAGAGCTTCAGTTCTTCACAGTAATTCTAAGTTCAAGAATTCATTTCAGAGTACTGTATCCAGAAGTTAATTGCACATCTATTTTCATAAAGTTTTTATTTATTTAATAATTTGTACTTCAAACATAGCTCAGCAGTCAGCCATGTACTTTGAAAAATATTTCTCCTTACTGCTAGGTACACTGTTTCCATGGAGACTTCCTTAGATATTCTAGGGTGAACACTCGGTCTCTTGTTTTCTTTTCATTTTAAAAATCAGGGCAGACCTATGCACTCCTAAAAGTCAGTAAAGGTTTAAACTTCCATTAGTAACAACTTCTAGGCATCTATTTTTAGATCACTAGTAGCTACATGCTACCAGTGTTGAGCAGGTGACCTACCTCACCATTAGGTCCCATCTGAATTGACAAACTAAGTGAAAGAATTCCAACCAAATCTCAGGTTCAGACCAAAGCACAGTAAATCAGTCACATCTTATGTAAATGAGTATCAAAGAAAATTAATGCAGACACATTCCTTTTCTTCAATACCATTCATGCATTCAAGATGCAAGTGACTGGCTGTCTCTGTCTGCTTGACACAGATCCAAACTTTCTCCACCTTTCCCAGGTGAACATGTGAGATATTAATGTATTTTTAAAGTGACAAGGCTACGCAGTGAAGTCCCTGATGTTATCTTAACATGCACTATAATAGTTGTAGCAGCTGGTCTGGGGAAGACCAGAACACGAGCATTTCAAACTGGAGTACAGGAAGGAGGGAGCACTGGGCTCCAATCTCTTTCTACACAAACAAGTATTTAATCTAAAAGTGCTAGCACTGATCTCTTTTTGCCTTATAAATACAGAAAATACAGCCACAACTTTCTATTCAAAGGCTGTTGAACTTCTTCCCGAACTATACACTACTCTAGAGCAGGACACAATTTCCATCAGCACACAAAAAAAAATTGATGAACTTGATAATGAAATTCGCAATACAATGTCAATTTCCAACCTTACATTTGATTTTTTAAAAATAAAAATCATGCTGTATAAAGATGTTAATGCCTATATGCCCATAAGAACTTGTTAATGGGTATTTCTCTGGTACTATAGGTATGAGATATCCAAAATTACTCTGTTACAGGAAAAAGCTTAAAGTGGAAATTGAGATTACTGTGGGTACCAAAGCCAATCACCACACAACAAGGTTTCATGAATACTGCTATCCTTGAACTACTTGTGAAGCAGTACATGTTTATTTCTCATTTTGTATTAAACAGAAAAATGAAATTATTATCTGGAAACAGTTAGGCCCAAGTCCTCAGTAAAGAAAAAAAAAGTATGCTTAAGGAGATACTTAGATACCACAAATTTTCATACTATGTCTTATTGCCACTGAAAAGACCTATATTTTTTCTTAAATAGACACAAAATCTTTCACAAACTGGAACCAAACTGCTCCCCATTAATGAGGTGATTAGTCTTAGCTTAAAGGCATATCCTGGATGAGGATCTCAGAGCTGTGTGTTCCTCCTGTCTCGCCAATAGCATTAACATGTTTCATGGAAACTACATATTACATGTAAGCGGCTTAAAAGTCCATTGTAGGAAAAAGATATTGCAGCATGTAAATACTTTGAGATGTTAGTCTGCTATTGTCCACTGACTGTTCCAGAGTGCTGTCTGGACAACGCAAGCATGTAAATTTAATCTTAGTACTTAGTACTAACTGGTTTCAATAAAATTTATCAGCAATATGTTAAAATAATAGAAATATTATTAAAAGTTAGGAAAAAGTGATTGCAGAACATATTTGGAAAGTATTTTCTAGGCTTAGAAGAATAGCTAAGGGGGTTCTCCACTAAATACTGTATCTCTAACTATACTGCAGCTTTGTCTTCAAGTGCAACTCTTAGATGACTTTAATATAAAAATTAGTTCAAAAATCTTAACTTAAAAAGAAAAAAAAAGAGAGGGTAAGTATTGATTTGTTCCTTTTTTTGGGTTCACTTTGCTAGAATATGCTGTTTGATGAAACATTGCTAAGATAGTATGATGCTATACAGCAATCAAAAGTGACAAATTCTGATCAGCAAGGCTACTTTTGTTCTTTTGTCTCCTCGAGGAGACAAAAGGAAACAAAAATGAAGGGTCTTGATAAGGAATTATGTTTGCACATTAGAAAGGCTCCTCATGTCCTTTCCCCCTTTTTTTCAGCCCCAAACAGAACTTCATAAGCACTTAACATTTATAGAAACAAAATGCTACACACAGACTGCACTTGCATGAAACTTTGGGTCACTGTATTATTTCATTGGCTGCATCTTCTCTAGCTGCTCTCTACCTCACTAGTTTGGAGGGCTAAGCTGTACCTATAAGGGTGCATTTTTTACAACCTTGTCCATCCTATTAAAGTCTTGTGTTTATTAAATGTTCCTGCAATGACTGAAAAGACAGCTAAGCAGTATCTTCTCTTCCATTAAGAAGTTATCATCTTGCTCTATCAAACTCCACTACCCATTAAATCCCTTATTTCCACACCTAAACAAAAACATTTCCCCCTTTCAGTACATATGCACTTGTGCAAGTCTCAGTTTAAAGAGACTACATGGTATTTGCTCATCTCTGCCTCTTTTCCAGAAATGGATTGACTATTCTCTCCCTCCTTTTTCTTGGTCAGGATGGCTGTCATCCCTCCTACCTGTATAATTCTTCAATATAGACCAGGGATGCTGTCAGCTATACTGGTTTTGAGAATATTGCTACTGAGTCTGAACTGGCACTTGAAAAAGGAGCCCCCTATAATTTATCTTAAGCTACACAGCAATAGTGGAGTTTAAGATTGTTTAGAACTATGAGGGGGTATTTACACATTGGCTTAAAATGCAAGTTGGAAGTGTTTGGCTGTTTACTAAGTTCCTGATTCTGATTTTCCTTTTACATTTCTAACTAGTTCAGTACAGCTAGAACTGAATTAACTCATTTCAGCATTATGTATTGTGATAGCTGCAAAGCGTTGGAGCCACCAGCTGTTCAAACATGGCAACAGCTACCTAACTTCTATTCCAGAGTAGTGGATACAAAACACATCATGCAAAGTTCTGTGACCACTGAGTTTTCTGCATTACTAAAGACACAAGATCATATTTATCCTATTAAAATTCTGAAAACTTTGTATTTGATAAAAAGGATACCTATCTCAATTGGTTATATTTCTACCTCTAAAGATATGACATTAATTTAACACCCTAAAAGCTCTTCCTTACAATTAGACACTCAAATGAAAGACTTTTACAGATACCTATGGAGCAGATGCAGTTTCTTGTGCACCAGTTCATAAAAAACAAGTTGACACGAGCCTTTCATAAACAATTTTATAAAATCTGTCACTGCAAACAATTATGTGTAGAGTTTTAAAGTACTTAATGGAAGTTAATTAATAATCAGCAAAATGAAAACACACTTCAAAGCATACTGTTAAAAACACTACATGTTCTTCTCAAAGTATACCTAGACACAATAGCCAATACTCTAGATTTTTAAAGTTTATCTTGAACTTTTGTCTTCAAATCCAAAGACAAATGTATTAATCCAAATGTATTAATTCCCCCTATTTCATTTCCTCACAGTGCCTACTTTAACCATAAATTTCTGTCATTGAGCTCTACTAATGAGTTAAGGCAACCAAATGTCTCAGCTATCCCAAGCTCTGACTATTTGTGGAGTGAACACACCATTAGCAAGTTTGCTGATGATACCAAACTGGGAAATGCTGTTGACTCTCTAAGGGAACAAGAGTCCTTGCAGACAGTTCTAAATTGATTGGAGCATTGGATAACCATCGGTGGGATAAAATTTAACACGTACGAATACCAAATTCTGCATCCAGTACTGGGAGAGGAGTGGCTGCAGAGGAGCCCTGTAAAAAGGGATTGGGGGGTGCTGATTGACAGCAGGATCAATGTGAGTCAGCTGCGTATACTGGCAGTCTGGACAGCCAAGCACATCCTGGGATGCATCAAACACAGCATCACCAGCCAGTCAAGAGAGGTGGTTATTCTGCTGTATTCAGCATTGGTGCAGCCTCACCTTGAGTACTGTGGGTGCCTCTGGGCCCCACAGTTTAATAATGTTGAGGTCCTTGTATGTGACCAGAGGAAGGCAACTAAGCTGATGGAAGGGATGGAAGGCATGTCCTATGAGGAGTGGCTGAGGATTTTGAGGTTGTCTAGTTTGGAAACAAGGAGGCCAAGGAGCAACCTCATTTTCCTCTTCAGCGTCCTGAGGAGGGGAAGTGAAGAGGAAGGTGCCAATCACTTCTGAGATCAGCAATAGGATGTGTGGGAATGGTTCAGAGCTGCACAACAGAAGGTTCAGACTGGACAAAAGGAAGCATTTCTTTGCTGAGAAGGTGGTCAAACTCTGGAACAGGCTTCCTAGAGAAGTGGTCGATTCTCCAAGCCTGTCAGACAATACGTTGAAGAACATGCTTTAAAGTTTTGAAGTCATAGGGCAGTTGTACTACATGACTGTTGTAGGGTCCCTTCCAGTTGAACTATTCTATTTTCACCTGAATTCAATCAGCAGAAGTAGAGGAACACCTGGACAATGAGCTTTTCTAAGTTTATTGAGAATTTTAACCAGGAGGCAATGGTATATAGTGCTAACTTCAGTTTGCAAAGCATCTTGGAACAAGCTGAGTTTATATCACAGCACTGCAGTTTTGAGGTAGCAGATGTAACTGAACAAGAAAGCTACTAGGGAAGTCAACTATACATTTCAACTACAAGAAACCCAGAACAGTTTTACTTCATCTTAACACAATGTTACACTTAGTACTATGAAATAATAAGTCAAGCATCTAAAAAATTATATATACCGAGGCAGACTTCACAGTAAGAAGAAAGATCAACTATGAGAAGTTTCATGACACAAACCATTTTTCAGATATTTAAACCATCCTAGGTCTGTTAATATTGCATCACCACCTAATTCCTTGATGGAGAAACAAGATTCCTACATAAGCATATACAAGCTGTGGCAAAATACAAGTCTGTTCTCTCAGTATCCCAACTGTAATAGCAGATCCCTAGGGAAAAATATAACATTTTCCCTTCATGTCCTTTCAACCATCTGTATGTTCAGAACTACTTGAATAACTGCTTACACTTTCTTTAAATGTCCCTTAAGGGATTCCACTCCTACTGCCCCACCAGTTTTGTCCAACTGCACCCCCCACCACTCCCAACACATTTGGGCATCTTCCCATGTTTGCAATCTAGCTAAGGCAGAAAAGCTCAGAAAAGCTCACCCTGCCAATATTTCAGAAAGAGAAGAAAACCTTATGTACTTCCAGGTCCAGCACCTGCACTGTCTACAGTTTCTTGAATGCCTTAAAAAACAACAACAACAAAAAGACACAAAAAACTTTCTTCCCTCCCAAACAAGTTTTCCTGGAAGAACTTAGTTTCATAGCCACCACCAGTGAGAATGACAGAATACACATGAAATGCCTAAGTCTTGTCAAACTACAGTGATTCCTTCTCCATTTCCTGATCATTTGTAGCAAATACTACGCAGGAAGTCATTTTACTAAGCAGCCTGTTCTTTGCCTACATTTTGTGGACATAAATACGTACTAGCTTTTGTATACTAGTAGCATTCCAACATGCATATATTTATGCACACAATAACTCTATGTACCTATTCAGAGACACAAATATATATTGTAAGAGAGAAAAAGTACAGAGTAGGGAAACAAGAGTAGATGTGAAGAATGAACAATTTCTGAAGCTTGAAGAAAGGAAAAAAGTTCCTGGTTTGTTTATAACACATTTCTCAGCCCCCTCAAGGAAAAAGATGAAACGTCATTTGGAAGCATAGTTACTTTTTTTGACCTTGGATGCTTAGGGCAAGGCTAGCCTTGAAAAAAAAGTCAGGGGAAATCAGAGAAATGGCAAATATCTGTAGTTTTACTAAAGGCTTCTCCAAAATGACTCTTGGAATCCACAGCAGCTATTAAAATTCTGACTAACATACAGCAAATTCAAACTAACATTGTAATATTCCTGAACAATGCTATAAAAGGTTTTAAATTATGTAAGTATGAACAGTGGACTAGAAAACTTTTAAACAGAAAGTTGAGGAAGATTGATAGAAATGCTGCACTTTTAGACTTGTTGGCAGATCTAAAAAGAGAAGCCGGAGAACTCTCAGCAAAAGACATACATAACCCTGATACTGGAATAGACCAATCAGGTCAATCAGGATTATAAATGAATATACTCTTACCATTCATGAAACTCCTGGAATAAGGAACATGCAAACTTCCCACCAATAAATCCGGTACACCAGAGACCCAGACACCAGGGAAGTTCTGATTTTGCTGGGGCCATAAAAAGCCAATAGGATGTTACCAGTGAGTAAAACAGAGATAAATCGCTATTTAGCAAACAGAAGAGTGAAGCAGCTAGCTGTGGCTCTGACAAGGTGTACAAGTCATACAGGAGATTCAACTACTGATTAATGCACCAGTTCTACAAGTTACAGCTACCACATGAAAGAACACCACTTATTCTGCCTTGCCAGTCAAACACAAGGTGGTGTTGCTGCCCTGCATTCTGGTATCCTGAGCATGTTGAACACCAGCCTCAATTCCTGGCACTATGTATTTATCAAGTGCCATTAAGGAAACGTCCCAGTCTGACCACTCTGGCAGTCACACTCCCAAGGCCAGAGACTTTCACTGGGACCAAAGCCCCTTCACAGGGGGCAGATCCAGTGAGCGAATGGGTGCCCCACTTGACTCCCTGCACACCCAGAGTCAGACTAGATTTCCTACAGAGGAGTCTCAGATGTCTCATTCCATAAAGCCATTTATTCACAGCTCAGTAACACAGAAACAGCCCGAGCTGGTGCTTCCAAAGAGGGACCCCCAACCAAGGACCTCATGGGCTTTTATACCCTCATAGTCCACCCATGCCCCAGTCTTGCTCTTTCTCCTGAGTCCGCGGCTCCTGCACCCCACCCTGTGTCCATCCATGTTGCTGGTGTCGCCAGTCTTCACCTCCTTTGTCATCCAAAAGGTCGGCAATTCCCAGCTCCTGCTGTGTCTCTGTGTCCATTCACCTGCCTGGCACCACGCATCTTTGTGCCCTTTGTTATCCCAAAGGCTGGCAGTTCACGGCTTCCACCCAGAGCTCAACCTGTATTTCAACCTGCATCTCAATCTGCAGCTTGCGAGCCGAGCTACCTGGACCAGATGTATTTCTCAACAGTGCTGCCTAATTTTCTCTGAATAGCAGCGAACTTATCAGATGTCATACCAAAAGCAAACACCCGTAAACAAGAAATTCAAGGCAATCTGGGTAAGCAGACTTTGAAAAGTCACACTTTCAAGCAAGGACCTGGTTTTACCACACCACCAAGGACCACTTAATCCCAAAGAATGCTTCTGCACACCACCTTGACCCAACCTAGAATCATGGCCTGCGAATACCATCTGGAGCAAATCCTAACAAAAGCTGTTACAACAGTGGTTGTTAGGATGATTGATCTGGAGTTTTGTTTTGCCCACTAAGGAAAACTTAACAGATTTCTCACTGTTGCTCATTGCCTGAGGCCAAAAATCAATCAATTAATCCCACACACCACAAACCTGAAATGGGGCACAGGAACAGGTATTTTAATTACCAGTTTGATATCACCTACTTTTATATCTTTTTATCTTTCCATCATATTAAGGTGATTTGCTATAACCAAACAAAACCTAATCTTTACCAAGCAGGGACTTTTATTATCCTCCCTGCTTCCTCTTCTTCCCTCCACTGCTCCCTCCTTCTCCCTCGTGCTGCCCCCCCTCTCCCATCACCAGTGCCTCTGCATGGAGTCTGTCTTGCTCTAGACTACTCGAGTAGCCTTAACACTGCTTTGGTAGCTCCCCTTCACCATCTACGTCTCAGTTATTTCCTTCTCTCCCCATTTCTCAGCAGACAGAGAAGAAACAGATGCATATTTTTATGCAACTTTGATCTAGGTTCCGTTCCACTGTGCTTTATAAGAACTCTCTAGAAGATAACTAAACTTTTTATCCTTTGTTTTTTAGATTCTTTGGCCAAAATTCCTTTGCAATTAACTTTTTTAAAGGACAGGGAAGGGGCAGACTTTCCAAGTGCCTTCAGGCTATAGAGGGAAGATTTAATTTATTACTAGCAGAGCTCTGAAATACATAGTTCATATGTTTTATGAATATAGCACATCCCTTAAATTTTTCTTGAATGCTGGACAGTTGTTTCTGCAATGTGTGTAAAACATGCTTACATTCTTGTTGGCTCCCCATGTTTCTCATAAAAGAAACGTAAGGTGGAATGTAACCTAATTTAAATGTCCTAGAAATCCACAGATTTCTAGAAGTAAGTGATCCCTACTATAGCTTTTCTATCCCCAAAGGGGAACAGGCCTACCAATCAATATATTTTAGACCAAACTCTTCATTTAGTACTAGAGAAGCACTTACCAAATGGAACTACACAGATGCACAAACAGAGCAAATAATTTTCAAGCTTAACTCCACACAGTTGCAGATACCTGGACATGGTTCCAGCTGTCAACACTGAATACCTCAATACATACAATGCTGTCGATGCTCACAAAAACGATTTCCCCAGGTAACCACTCACATGTCAGACCATGAAGTATGTCTGTCGAGTCTAGTGATGCCGCTTAAGTTTGGGTGGGAATGAGCAGATAAAGGGTAAAACTCAGATTCCAGGTTGTGTCCAGACATACTCTTTTGACAACTGCTTAATGAAAGTAACCCAGAAATACATCCAATCAGCACAAGGTTACTTTTTAATATATTAGGGTATGTTGCCAGGAAACAACTTTGTGATTTGGGGAGAAAGTTGTGTTAATACAAGAGTACCATCATCTTCAGGTGGAATCCAGGACAGTCTTTGAACACACCATCACAAGATATAGTAAAAAGGATTCTCCGAGGCCTTGATTCCTTTTTTAACCACTCTTCATTCTCACAGTGAAAAGTTATTAAGACAAATTTTTATTTTTATGAAAAGGATAAAAAATTTTGAAAATCCCTAATCTGAAGTAGCAACCTATAAAGATTCCATTCTCTGTATCCAAGACATTTGTGTCAAAACAAAGGGGAACTCTCCACTTACCCTCTTAATGGAGTAGTTCAAACCTCTAACACTCCTGCATTTTCTCTTGTAAATGCAAAAAAAAAACCAAAACACCAACACCCTCCTGCCAAAACCACTAAGCCTCCCTGTAAAATACATCACCAGAGAGAATGGGATATCTTAGAAAAGTCAAAATATTCTTGGATACATTCAAACCATGTTAGAATACGAAAAGTAAGAACTGAGAATAGTCTACTGGTCCAGCAGACAAAGTTCCATGGACATTTTTTCACCTTACTTCTCTGGTAAACAAATCACCCCTCTCCAAAAAAAAAAAAAAAAAAAAAAAAAAGGAAGAAAAAAACCCCAACAAAACACAAAACCAGAAACACTAAACAAAAAGCACAAAAAAAAATCACTTCACTCTTAGAATGAAACTAAGGTGGCAACAAATATAACTACTGCAGTTTTATGAGCCCAAGAGTGGCAAAACACTATCACTCCAAGCACAGTTTACCTTATTTTCTATGCTTTCTTGGAGAAAGCACAGTTCTAGCCTCCCCAGCATACACAGTTCTCTTCCAGGAAAGATTTTGCTACCCTTTCCTCTCCTACTCTATAGTTTTAACCTCCATCCACCTTAACCTCCTGTTGAGAAGCACATTAAAGTCACATAAAAATATAAGTAAATGTGGTTTTCCCCTCCAAATTCCAAGTGCAGTATATATTTAAATTCATGTATAACTACATCTTTCTACTGACTGGGTGTTTCATTACTGGCTGAATTTAATAAAAAAACTTTAAAAAGGAACAAAAATAACTTTGAATAGTAGATACCAACAAGTGAACATCTGCTGTCAAAGTGATTATTACAATCCTTAGATGTGAGTTGCTAGGAAATAAAGAATCTTCCTAATTCAGAATAGAGCTTCAAACAGCTTACTCAGACCTGGCCAGACAAAGAACATGCTCACTTTTGTTTGCACTGATCTCTGTGGATAACCCGTATTACTACACATTGCTCATGCAGTCTCCCTGAGCAAAACCTGCTTTCACTACCCTGCTAAAGCAACCTCTCAAATGCTACCTGCTAGGATGTATTCATAACTCAACCATTTGCATTTTAACCTGGGATCAGTGAGTTTCTGCAAATGGAGACTCGTGAATGGGGAGAACAGAAAAGAACTACTTCCCTGAATACTCCTGGGCACCCAGCTATGAAATCAGAGACTGAGAAAGAATGAAGAGCCAGGGTTTTTTTTTTTAGCACCTCTAGTCTGTTTTCCCCAAGGTCTGAAGTGTGCCAAGCTTATAGGCTGACTATTGAAAATACTCCAAGAACCTCTGGTATGTTTCTTAAGCATAATCACTATAAAATACTCTACGTTCATTCTTACAATTATGTCTGTAAGAGTATTTGGGACTTTCAACACCTAACCAGTTTTTACAGCATACTCACCTGCACAAAAATCCAATCTAACACTTTTAGAAACACCAGGTATCTGTTACTCCAAAATCAGGGCTCTACCAGAAGATGTTGACAAATACAAGGAGCACATAATTTGATCATGTACAGAACATTAAAAACCACCTGTAGGACCTTCAGACTGGAACTAAACTATGAACTGAGCAGTTCAGAGAGCACAACTTGCTTATGAAAGTTAACCACCCTGTGCAGTGCAACAAGGACTCGCAGAATTTCCATGTGATGGCTGAAAAGGAGCACTTCTTAACACTAAATAATAACAAAGACTATTTCCTCCACAATCCTTGAGAATATAAGCATAATATAATTTCAAAGATATTCATGACTTGAAGTGCACCAGTTGTTTTGATATACACAGATTACTTGCTTTTACGCTTCATCTGATAATACTGATGCACAAAACTACAGCCCAGAACTGCAGTATCTCACTGGAACTATTTAACAAAACACAACCACAAAGCTTTACCCCACATAAAGTCCAACCGTAAAATCTAGGAATCACTGTCTAATCAGCATGTTTTTCAAAAGCTTTTGCTAGATGGGATTTTACCTAAATTAAAACCCCATTAGCAGAGATTATTACACTGACACACTCTTCTGCAGTTAAGAAAGTTATCCCTACACCATTCTTGTTTCATCATGAAACCTTTCATTTCAACGTTTTTACCAAATCAGGAAAAAAAACCTGATCAGCCACCTAGTAGTGCCAATTTCCAAAAAGTCTGATTGTAGAAAATAAGCTTCAAGACATAGCATTTTTTGGTCCTTGGAAAACTACTAAGAAAGTTAAATTAATAAATAAAAACAACTTGAACTCAGGGTTCTTACAAGAGTTTAACACATATCTTGTATTTTCAAGTATTACAGCAATATTCATAAGCTACAGAGTTGTTTGACACATAAAACACGGACCTTTGCCAAAGTAGCATGGGGTGAGAAGATAAAATTATACACACATATCAAAACAACTACCTAGTCACTCAGTACTTCCTAAGTGCTCATATTTTACATCTCTGGAGAAGACAGTTAAAGAATTAGAGAAGTGACTAGAAAAGTGCCAGTCCTCTACAACAGTAGAAGCAGATTTCTCTCTGCATCAAGTACACTAAGCAGAAACTAGTTAATTTTTTCTATAGCAGGGAAAAGGATTGCTATAAATGCACTTAGAAGATGTGGGTATCTGGAATCTTTTAAAGATTCTATAACATGTCATTTAAAGGATTTCTTATTGTTGTACGTCTTATCCATTGTTAAATTCCAGACCATTTCTATCCCAACTGCTGACATGCCCCACAGCAGGACAGTTGCTCCAAAATTCTTGTCAGTCACAGCAGCATACAAGGCATACAAAACAGATTAAGTAACCCAAGTTATACTAGTCTCTTCCCTTAACTGAGCTTTTTACTCTTTCTTTTCCCATCTTTACATCTTCCCTACCTTTAATCACAACCTTGATCACCTTCCACCTCCTAGGGAATATCACGCAATTTCTAAGAGGAAACAGGCCCATGTATTTGTACTACAACTGGGATATGACCAGCCACCACTTACCTCCAGGTCAGATTCCTGAAAACACTGGTCTTCAACTCAAATCACTAGATCAGACATATTTTGCAGTGACAATATAGATCATTTGTACAGCGCTCATGCACTCATCACAGACTTTTCCTTTCCAAACGTTGCTCCATTAACTTAGACTACATATTGATAGCTTGCATTAATCGGCTAGCCCAGCAGACAATAACCAAAAGCAGTGTGAATCCCAGATACAACCAAAACACCCACCACCAAAGCAATTCTTCAGAAAGTCTCAGCTACATTCACCAAACTTGTGTAAACATCCTGTTCCATGCAAAGCATTTTGGCCACATTATTTTTTTCCTTAAATTAACTAGAGAGATCCCTTCTGTCAGCTGAAGTGGATGCCTAAACCTGGTACAAATTGTGATGCTTCAAGGAATCAGTCCTTTAAGTGCTAATCTCTTGGGTCATAAAATGACATTAAAGGGTACCCAAATCACAACTATTTGCATTTACAGCTTTGTCTGTAGTTCGCTACCCATGTGAAGAATCTGATCCATTACCAGAGAGCCTGAAAAGTTTTTAACCAAGCATTCTGTATTTGGACATTTAAGACTAGTATTACTTGTATTATCATGTCATCTTAGTGAGTTAAATGCAATGAACAAACCCTAACACCCCCACCCCCCCAATAAACAAAACCACCCTAAAACCGAACACATAAGCCCAAAATGAGACTAAATTAACAGGATTGCTCATCCATTAAATGGGGAACTAGGTAAAACTAAGTTTTATTTAACACTAAGAATGAAACACTATAATAACTTTAGTGGTTTTGACTTACTTATAAAGGTGGAAAAATCCAAAGAAAAGATCCATTATACAACTCTCAGTCTTTACTCACAGGGCCACTAGTCAGTTCTCCTCCAGCCAGGAATCCCACTGGCTGTAGCAATTAACAGCCTTGTATCACTGTAAAGACTAATATATGCAACACTGTTTGTTTGCCCTGCTAAAAACGGCCTTCCAAGTTTCAGAACCTGTAGGATGCAACAATGGCAGGGTGGAAACTCATGCCTAGCCTCACAGATTCCAGACTGACAATTCTCATGTACCAAACAGGTACCAGTTTCTTCTGATGACCATTATCAATGAAGACAGATGTTGTACTGATATAAAAGACAAGTGCAGTAGATAACCCATCAGAAATATGATATAGTAAAAGCAGAGAATTCTTTTAACAACACTTTCATTTTCCCCCCAGTGTCTTCTCCTTTAGACATCATCCAGAAAGGCAACACGAAAGAGAAGTACCAGAAATTTACTCTTCAGAGCAGATTTCATAGCAAGGCTATGATGAAGAATCACAACATGATGCAGTCCATTACTTAATGTTCACTTGCTTAATCTCCTGTACCCATGACATTTCTGTGGTTTATATAGTGAAAGCTATTTGCCTATTCATCCAATGCTACTAGAACCAGACACAGAAAAGGTTCCAGGGAATGAATTCTAGTTTAGCGACTTGAGGGGGGAGGGATAAGGAGGAAAGACGTGGTGTGGAAACAAAGCCCAGCGAGTCCCAGATTTGAAGCAAGCTGTGGGTCTTTACCAAGTAAGACTTTGTAGACAAGACCACTTATGAACTATACAAATACAAGTGATGTACTGCAGAACATGGGAGTCTTGCATTTGTTTTCTCATGGTAGCATCTCAGCTATGTGTGAGAGATCCAACTCTTGTGTCAGCACAGCAGGAGATGTTCTCTTCTAGTCCTGTTCATTTAATGCCTATGAACAAGCTATTACTCGAAATGCCTGTTCCGGACAGTCATCTCACTAGTTGATTTGGTATTCTGAAGTCAGCACAAGATAGTCAATTCTAAAGAACTGAGCTGGCTTTTCAGCATCATCCAGTGACAAATTAGTAAAAAAAATGCTCATTTCCCAGCATGCTTCGAGATTCTAAGAGTATAGAGTTTTCTACAGTTAACAGAGAAGGTTTTCCTTATAAGGCTAACTGTGCTATACCAGAACTACAGGGAAGTATTAATACTGCTTGGAATTTCTTACTTTTTGTTTAGTAAGACAGACTAAGCTATGCCCTTCCTGAATAATACACTTGAAAAAAATAATTTCACTGTAAACAATTCCTAAAAATCCACGCAGGCTTATTAGCGATAATCTCCCAGAAGCTCCTATGTCTCAAACTAATTCATAGCAGTTCACTTGAAAAATTATTACCTGTATCAAAGCCACTAGAAACATGCCTTCCATACATGTGACAGTTTTCACAGACAAGCTAAATACAGTTGCAGAAAATGCCTCTTCCTATTTCTGAAGGATTTTTTAACTGGCACTTGTTTTAGCTATCTAACCATTCCTTTCTAGTCAGATCTGCTACACCAACATCAGTGGCAAGGCTCAACTTATTTCAGTAAAACCAGCTGAACTCAGCAGCATTACTTCTATCTCTTCAGTCTTCTGTCAACTAGTTTAATGTCTTAGCTACACTGAAACCAACATACACAATTAAAAATTATTTGAGGAAACACTCAAAGGACTGGAAAAAAACCCCACAATTTACACAGAACTGGATGTAAAACAGGATTAAGATGAGACTATACCCACTGATTACATATCCATGAGAACACTACTGATGCATTTGAATTAGATGAAACAGACTATAAAAGTATTACAGGTATTTTCCAAAAACAGCATGTGACCAACTTGAAACTTCTGATAACCTAAGCTATACAATCAACAAGCCGATACTGTATTGAAAACATGCAAGTAAGACTGATATTACAAAAGCAGTGCTGTAATTGCTCCTTGACTAAGGCAGAGCTTACCATGTCTTTAAACCGCTGTATGACTGTTACAAAATAATTTCTCAGACTTGCACCACGTAAAAGTTATTTACTTTACAGTAAATAACTGAATTAAAAGTCCAGGCAATTAAACAATGAAGTTATGGAAACCCTTACAAATGTCACATGGTTTGATATTAAAACTACATACACTGCAACATACCTGATACACAATTTAAGGTTCCATGGGCACAAAAACCACTTGTGCAAGCACTTGGTTTAAACAAGCTGCAGTGTTAAAACTGTAATATACATCTTCAAGCATTTCAAAACATGATGCTTACATGGCAGCATAAATATGATTACATATTAAAATGCTTCCTGAATTTCAACTTTTTCAATAATGCTGCTTTTACACTCAAAAGAGTTAAACCTGCCATCACCAGACACTTATCGTACAGAAATCAGGACAAGACAGTTTTCTTCATCTGCTGACTTCACAGACACAAGCTTCCTCTAACCAACAAGGTTAAGAAGAAAATTTTAAGCTTGGGAAAAGAATATTTTGTACAAGAAACCTATCTGAGCAATACATTCTAGAGAAAGAGAGATAGAAAGAGAAAGGGGCAGAAACTGAGCAGCATGTAGTAAAAGCCTAAGTTGGTTTGGCTACTTCAGAAAGAAACCAAAAGATGCCAAAGCCATTTAAGAACTTTCAACATCTTGCTAGAGGACAGAGTAATGTTGCAAGACAGCATTGCAATATAGTGTTCAACACTCTCATGAATGACCCACTGAGCTTTGTATTTCATTTTAATTTGACGCAAGAACATCAAGGGGAGCATTGACCCAAATATTCTTAATTTTCCTACCACAAAGGAACTTTACTCTGCTTTAGAGTACTATGTAGAGTCTGGCAGCTTTAAGAGGCAATATGAGTATTCTGAATTTATGGCATTAGTCCTCTGGAAGCCTCTTTTAGAACTACACTCAACAATGTTTGAGCTACAAGTGTAGATTACTAATACGCAGTCACTCAAAAAAAAGCAAGATGGGCTGAATGTTCCACTTGAACATTTTAGTGACTGTTCCTTACCATGTCTTCCCCAGCCAATCTCAGCTTCTCTGAAGCAGTTATTTGGATCAGTTTTGCTTCAGAGAAATTCTTCAGGAGGTTCAAGAGATGTTTCATATCATTGCTATGCATCACATGCTAAGTAATTCACTCAAAAGGTCATGAGTTGGCCACTGTTACAATAACCATGAATGTAGATACTCCACAAGAAGCTGACACTTGACTATTAAAAACTCCATAGCCGATGAATGATTAAAGCTCTACCTGTAACCTCATTTATTACTCTTGAATTTGACAAATTCTGGATGCAAGAACTAAGGCTAAAAATGCGCTCTACTACCATTTAGAACATAGAGAGTTGCAATATGATAAGAAGCATTACAAAAGATAGCTGCTGAATCCTTCATGTAATTCAAATTGACGAAGCAAGCTTACAGCAAACAAGTTAGAACAGAACTTTCATCCAGATTTTCTGATACCCAAGATCCATTTCTTCCCAATAAATTCATGAGGAAACTCTAAACAAGCATCCACCTCCGTTTAATAGAAAAGTAATAATGACCTTAAAAAAAAAAAATCCATAATTAAGAATTTCAGCAAATGCATACTGTCAGTGACAAATACAATATATACAAACAAGAAGACAGATACAAAAAAATTATAGTCTGGTTACACAGAGAATTACATGACATTTTTTCAAGAAACTTAGAAATTTTAAGTTTCACGGATCAGCGAAGGAGAAATTCCTTACAGCTACAAAGGTGTTTCAGCCTCTATCCCCACCAACCTCAACAGGCCGGGACAAGTGCAATACCACAGTCATACACAGCATTGCAACTGATCCCAACCTGTGTAGAAAGGGGTATAATTTTTCCACACTCACTGACTGACTTGTCACTGCCACAGTCAGTTTTGCATGGATTTGCACAGCAGAGTATCATACAGCTGGATGCAAACCTGCAAAACTAACCAGAGAACAGTGTTCAATTAAACAACAAATAAATTGTACGACACAATATGTAGTTCTACAGCTAGCAGTACTTTAAGTGCTTATAATGCAGTAGATTAGTGAACACTACCTGCACTATAAGCACTTTAGTGCTACAAGAGCTGTCATTCACTAGACTGCTGTTAAAATAAGGAAGGCCACAAAATATCCCATAACCAGCAGAAAGCATTCCAACTCCTTGATGTAGATTATAACAGGCCACCATCAGCTTTGCATAGATTTGCACAACCACTCTCTTCTTGTAGTGCAACTATGCAAAACTAACAGAAGACTGCAAAGCAGAAAACTACTGGAACATCTACAGTCTTAACCTGAGTGACTGGATGAAGACATAACTTCTTATGCCAGAAGGAGCACTTAGGGCAGTAGATGCTAATCTACTTCACTATCTGCACTAGATGCACCTTAGTACAAAAAGCACTTGACAGCACCACACTGTACCTTTCCATTCTCTGAAGTCCTGCGAGATCTCCTGAGGCAGTTGTCAACATAATGCTACAAGTGCCTTCACTGCAGTAGGTTCTATATATCACTACCTGCACTGTAAGCACTTTGACATTACTCTGACGCAAACAGCATTTTTTTAGCAATTCAAGTAATGTTGTCTACCTTGTACCTGCTGAAAGAAAAGAACAAAGTGAGTCTTTGATCAGGATTAGAACTGCAAGCTTTGGAACAAATATTCGCACTTCTGGGCTAAAGACCTCCTTGAGAGTAAGCTGAAGCAGCCCATCAGCCCAGTCCAGGACACTCATAAGTGATACCAGGAGTATCAAAATGCTAATTGACAGTAGAAGAGCTGAAGTGCAAAAACTAGTTAACTGCTTCTCCCATGCCATTCTCAAAACACCACTGAAACTTGTGGAGGTAAAAGTAACTTGAGTTTTCACTGACAAACCTGAAATTTGCTAAGAGCTTCCACCAACTCTCTCAATTAAAAAAAAAACAAATTATAAGGCCAATAAGTATTTAAACAAAGTCTATGCATTTCCAGGATACCAGGAATTTTAAAATTAGATTGAATGTATAATAACATCAGCTTTCTGAAGTCCAGAAAGCATCTTAGGAAATGCCAGGTGCCTTCCTAAGTTTTCCAATTACGCTCTTTGCTGTCCAGTTAGAATATTTGCTACCACTGCCACAGATACCCTGTCTCAAAACAAAATTCCTATTGTGGTATTTAGATTGGCCTATCTAGCAACAAAAAACAGCTTCTAATGATGGCTGTAAAATATACTACCACAACCAAATTACAGCTACTTATTAAAGACCTGAGGCTCAGTAAAGCAGGACAGTGCTATACTCAAAATTTGAAAAAAAACATTTTATTCCTTCTTTAATAGGAATATGGACTTGAACGAACAGGTAAACAGTCTCCCTTGCCTGATACTTATAGCCAGCTTAATATAACACTTTGAAACTACAATAAAACTTCTGTTAGACTGACTGAGAAAGGACCTTTGCTCAAAGAAAAAAAAATAAATCCCAAATATCAAATTTAAACGTTTTTAAAACTTTCTCACTGTCCAGCTGCTTTAGTTGAACAAATGAGTGTTTGAGAAACTTGCACTATTCTCCTCTAAATGAGTGAAACTGTGGACTGCTATACATACCTCCAATCCCAAGGAACTCTTTGGAATTTAGTGGTCCTAACTGAAGTCTGAGCCTGAGCCTCAAAAGAACTGGTTCTGCCTCGACATTCCAATAAAATAAAATTAAAAACTTACCATCATCCGTTAAAAGGAACTTCCTCCACACACTGCTGCAACATCCACATAAAGCTTCATTATGTCCTGCTGCACATGTCGATACTGCGAAAAAAACCACCGAGTTATCTGCTTTTTATTGCAGAGGAGCGAACAAAGTCACCGAGGAGCAAGCAAGTTCCCTAACCCAGGGCTCCCCATCCCTACTCCACCCCCCGGCAGGGCGGGAAACGCTCCGTAGCCCCTCAGGCGGCCACGAACCGCCTAGTGCGACACCCCACACGCGGGCTCATCCGTTTTCCCGGTAAGTCGCTCCCCGCTGCGCCTCGACGGGAGCCCTTCCACGCTGCCCCCCCGCGAGGGCCGGGCCGGGGGCGGCGAGGCCGCCGTGCCCGGGCCGGGCCCGCTCCCGCTCGCGCACAGCGCAGCACGTGCTCCGCCGAGAACACAAGGCCGGCCGCCAGGGGGCGCCGCCGCGGCGGCGTGGAGGTCACAGCCCGGCTACGGCGTGACGCCCCCCCCCGCCCGCCCGCCCGGGCCCCGCCGAGTCCCGCAGCCCGAACCACGCCAAAAGGCCGCGCCCGCCCGCTCCCAGGGGCCGCCCGCGCCGGGAAGGGGCCGCGGCGGGGAAAAGGGAAGCGGCTCCCCGGGCCTCCGCTGCCTACACGCGGCTCCGGGCCTAACAGGGAACAATCGGCCCCAGCACGCAGCCGCCGCCATGTCCCCCGCCTCCTCCCCCTTCCCAGCAACATGGCGCCGCCGAGGCCCCGCAGCTGCCGCCGCCGCGCCGATTTCGTAATGAAGCTCGCGGCTCCCGAACGGCGGCGGCGGCGCGGGGCCTGTCCGGTGTCCCCTGCCCGCCTGCCCGGGAGAGGCAGGAGGCCCTGCGCCCCGGCAGGGAAAGGGGGGATACCGGGGAAGGGGGGGGTGAGGGGGAAGAGGAGGGCCCGCCGCCCCCGCCCCTCCGGCGAACAAAAGCCCATGCGGAGGGGCCCGGGACGCGCTCGCAGCCCGCGGCGCTGCCCCCTCCCTGGGGCCCCGCGCCACCTCTCCTGGGGGGGCGACGGTGCACAAAGCGCCTTCGCTGGGAACTCCCCGAGAGCCCCCACGCGGCCCGCGCCCTCCCCCCCGTCCCTCCCCGCCCGCCGCCTCTTTTACCGCCGCTGCCGTTCCCCGAGCTGGGCGTGGGCGGCGAGTGGAGCCCCCGCGCCGCCGCCGCGGCCTCTGCCCCACGTGCGGCTTTGTTCTGGCGCCGCCAGCTCCCCCCCGCAGCCGTGCCATGCACAGCGCAAACTTTCCCGGACGGGCCTTCCCCCCACGGCCCGCGGGGGCAGAACCCCCGCCCGCGCCCACCCCCGGCCGCCGCTGCCATTGTGCCGCGCACGCCGCCCTGCCCTGCCCTGCCCGCCCCGGGGGCTCGGCCGCTCCCCGCGCCGCCCTGGCCCGGCGAGGCGCCCCGGGCCCGGAGCGCGGCGGCAGGGGGTGGGGGGGCGGGAAGGGGGCGGCGGGACTCACTGCAGCGGCGAGCGGCGCGCACGCTTTTTCAAATCTCCCTCATTCCAGCCCCTCCCGCCCCGTGTGCGAGCTCGGGAGGCGCCGCCGCCGCGGCGGCCGCTGCCATGCGCCCTGCTCCCGGCTCCCCCCGCCGCCCACCCACACCTCCTCCTGCCGCCCCGGCCACTCGCTGCGGCCACGCCAGCACCCCCCGCGCCGCCGCCGCTGCCTCCGCGCCGCCCGCCCGCCCCCCGTCCCCGCGCTGCCTTCCCGGGCTCGCCTCCCGCGCCCAGCGGCCGCCGCCGCCTCACAACAGGTTTTCTGTCAGCGACACGCGCGCGGCAGCGACACTCACCAGCCAGCGGCCGCCGCCACCATCTTCCCTCCTCCTCCTTCTCCTCCTCCCGCGGCCCCGGCGCGGCGTGGCCGGCCCGGCGGAGGGGAGCCGCTCCGCTCCTCGGCGGGGCGGATGGGGGGTGGGAGGCGGGGGAGGGGGAGGGAAGTGGCGCGAAGGCAGGTCCCGGCGGTAGGAGCAACCAAGCTCGGGGACCATGTGGGTGAATGAAGGGCGGCGGCTCCCGCCTCAACGTAAATATCCACAAGCCCCGCTCCGCCCTCATTAGAATAGAAAACAAAGTGCTTCCGAGCGCCGCGCCGCCCAATCGCCGGCCGCGGCCCCCGCCCCCGCCCGCTGCCGCCTGCTGCGATTCATCCACGCACCAGGCATGCACCGAGCCCGCCGCTCCCCCGGCCTGCCCCGCGCTGCACGGGCACCGCCGACACCGCCGCAAACTTTGTCTCCGCCGTTCCGCTGGGGCCGGGCCGCGGCGGGGGAGCGGGGCGCCCGCCCTACCGCACCGCGCACGGCTCCCGCCGGGGGATGGCGGTGCCGCGCGCATCCTGCCTGCGCAGGCGGTGGGGAAGGGGAGGGAGGGAGGGAAGCGCGGGGTGGGGGATGCACATGGTGGCCCCTCGCTCGCGGGAGGGCCGGGAGAGGCCCGGCCGTGGGGGGCGGGCTGGGCTGGGCCCGCCCGCTGCCGCCTTGCGGAGTTGCGCTTGCTTGGGAAAGCGGGGGCGCAGCGCTCGTCCCGACCCGGCCCGCGCCTCCGGCCCGCCGCGGAGCTGTGGAGGGGGTGGTCCCGCATGTGGCTGCACTTGTCCGGGGGAAACTCCTGGACTTGGGTCTGGCGGAAAAGGAGAGTAGGAAACCCGAGTCGCGAGGGTACCAGTGCGAAGGTGTGGGAGGGCGAGCAGCAGCAGCATCCCGGGCCGCCGCTCTCGGCTGGGGGTCCCACCCGCGACCGGCGGACCCCAGGGGGGCTGCGCTGGGCTCTGTCCGGTGGCAGCCGCCGCCTTGAGCAGGCTCCCTGCGGGCGGGCCCGGGAGCTGAGCCCTACCCGGAGCCGCTATCGACTGCGGCCGCCCCGAGGGCAAGCGGGTACCCGCGGCCAGGGGCGGCAGAAAGTCCGGGACCTGTGGGACGGAAGGATGCTCTTTGTAACAAAGCTGTGTAGATGCGGGGGTAAAGTGCTTAAGTGAAGTGTGCGACTAGGTTTTCCTATGGCCTTGTGTCATCCTTGCCTTTGCCTCGGTTTTCTGGACTCTGATAGAAAATGATAGTTGGAGATCAACATACATTTCCTCGACATAGACGCTTATTTTACAGACTCGATTAATCCTGGATTTTTAAAAGGTGGAAGTGCCTTTAGTTATTTTATTTACATTATATTATTTTGCACAACAATTTTATAGATGAACATTTCTTCAGTTCTGTATATCATTATAAACCAAAAAATCATTTCACCTTCTGAATAAAAAGACCAGAAAAAGTGTAGCCTGAATTTACCATTTCCAATGCACTTTGAGGTTTTCTTTTCTGTTGTATTATGTTGTTGTCCAACGATTTCTGCAGAAAATAGAATATTTGCTTTTGTCAATTATTATAGTTACCTGCAGTATATAGCAGAAAAAGTTTGCCTACTCTCAATTTGTCTTGTTTTGTAGATTTTTGGAATAGGACACTGTTAGTTCCTACGCTTGTAAATACATTTCATTAAAGCTACAACATTCTCTTTTAGGTGGCTTTGCTGTATGAATTTAATAAACCAGAATATAATAAACCAGAGAGTTGGGGGGGGTATATGTGATGTCAAATGTCACAGAAGTTGATTATGAGTTTTTTCTCATCCATACCTTGCAGTTTGTGGTTTTTTTCTCTTAAATATGTATTTACTGATGTACACAAAAAATATTTTGCAGTTCTGTCTTTGATAAAGGATCATTTCAAAACTATATCTGCTTTTTGAAACCACAGTAATGGAAAATGCAGTTGATCTTAGTAATATTGAAGTTGTTCTTCCTTGCAGCTGAGGCTCCTTTCTTGCTCCTTAGTCCTGTTTACCACCCCACACACACACCATTTCTATAATTTTTTAAATTTTTTTTCTTGCTTTTTCCCTGTACTCCTGTAACTTTTGGCAAAAAGGCCAACAAAAGGTAATCAATAAGGTGCATGCAGAAGGAGATTTTTGTTCTTACTGCATTGGATGAACTCTATGCCTTGCCAAAGTTGGTCGCAATAGTCCCACTGATTGAACAGGTAAGGTTTTAATCTTTGTCGTATATCTGAAGATTCCAAAGTTCTTTTGCAATTCTCCTCAGAATATAGAGTAAATGAATTGATAGGAAAAGTAACATCACAACATATGAAACTGTCCACTGGCTGAAAAGAGCCAACAAAAGCATAAGCAAGAAAGAAAGAATACAAGAATAGTTTGTTTCAGTGAACTTTATTCATTTGCAACAGAGAGGATATTGCATTTAGTACCTAGGTGTCTTATGTTCCTCTCACCACACCTAGAAGAAACATGCTATTGATGAAAAAAAAAAGTATTATTTCACTGATTCAAATGGTTGGGCCTATAGGGTCCAATCTGACTCCTACTGAAACTAGTGGTCTTCATAAAGCCCCTGTGCACACAGGTCATGCACAAGCACAGATGTCGCTGTATTTTGTTTCATAGCTCTAGTGGATTCTCCTACAGATAACTTTCTTTGAATATAACTTTGGAGTAGAAGCCACTAAATGAGAAAAACTTTCTTAAAGAGGAAAAAGTGACACGAGTAAATTCTCTTAAAGGGAAAATTTTTAAACAGTAAATATTGTTCTGTATCTGGAAGAAAATACTCAAGGCCCTAAGGCCACTCCTTTAACATGTACGAACTCATCTGTTTGTCCTTTAAAGAGTAGTGCCCTTCTTATTTTTCTTCACTGCAGTAGCTGAGCACATCACATTTATCATATTTAGCTTCACAACAGTGTGACGTGGCAATTACTATTCCCATATAACAGATTAAGAATCTGACATAATAAGGATCAGAAATTAGTGTTTTAAAAGCCAAGGATTACACCTTAATTAAAGCTAGTTTGCTCTGTTTTAATTGCTATAAAGAATATGGAATAGATCAGTATACTTTATACATCACTTGAGATCATAGATAATGTGTGTGTTATGCAGTACACACTACTAAGAAATCTTAGGAATTAGCTATTTTACCAAACTGCCTCTAAAAAGAAAAGAAAAAAATATTTTCTGAAGGGAAAATAAAACTTTTATAAGTTTGTTAAACAAACATAATTATCTAGTGATATGTACAGTAGTGATGCCAGCTCCTTGTCCATATGCAGTTACTAAATTAGAGTGTTATTAAAAAGAAGAGTTTGCAACATTCTTTTTGGTGACTTTAGGGTCTTTTATTTCTAGAGAAATAAATAAACTAAGTAGTGACAGACCAGCAGAAAGTGCTCTAGTTTGGTATTTTACTCACAATTAAAAAATTCCCCATTTTTAAAAAAATTGTATTATTATTTCAAAATGTTACAAACTGTTTATCTGTAACAGAGGTGTCAGAATTAGTAGATTTCAGTCAGAAAGGAGAAAGAATGAAAAATCCCCAAGTACCTTTTTATGTTTACTTGGCGCTGATAATGCATGAGCCAGTTAAAATTAAAAAAAATAACTCGTCTGAATTAAAACATTCTGGAACTACTGATGTTTTCAGACCTAGTTAGTACTATTCCGCTTACAGTTTCAAAAACACTAAATAAAATTGCCGAAACAGCAACCAAAATGGTGTAAAGAGGCTTCCCTGTTTTTAGGATTAGACTATACTTTTCAGTCAAACCATTTTTTTTTGTAATCAAGCCTTTAATTCCTGCACATTTTATCATACTCAAATACATGAATCATAATTTCAAATATTTATATTTAGAAGGAGGCATGGACTCTGTAGGGAGGTGAGTTATAACAAGATACAGGAGTCCTCAGTCACAGGCAGTTAAACATCTATATTTGATTATTATTCTTGGGAGCATAGTACTGCTATCATTCAACTATTAATTTTATTTCCCAGTGTTTATGATGTTATCCTATCTGGAGATCAGTGTTTGCACAGACTCTACCTATTCATTTCACTTGTAAAATGTTCCCTTTTATATGTTAGTTTCATTTGAGGTATGGAAGTCTTTAATCTGTCGGTATTTTTCAGCATCTGTGGAGAGATGAAAATTTAACAGCTGAAGCAGCATGAAAAGAGGGAATGTTTACAACTGGAGAATGTTACATTTGCAGCAGTGTTTCCCTTACCTCTGTCCTCTGCAGCTCAAGTTTCCTGCACTCTGAGGCTGGAGTGGCTGGGTAGAGGCAGGGAGGACTCTTACCCTCCCCTCTCTGAAGCTGGCCAAAAGTGTCTGCTGCTGTGATTTTTATGGAGCCAAGTTTTGCTGCAAGCTGTGCCTTAGGTTTCTTGAGAATGCTAATAAGAAACTGGAAATAGTCCTCAATAGGATGTTGAGCTATTCTGAAATACTTTGTGGAAATGTTTCTGTTACTGTGATCATGATCCAGACACGGCTATAGGAAACAAACGTGTTGCTGAGAGGTGAAGGAATGAAGATAAGCTGCTTCATCTTCAACTCTTCTGTCATCCATCTCAAAATTTTGCTCTCTTGGCTGTTGAAACTCTCTTGCTTACTGTTTCGAGCTGTTTACTGCCTTTCCTTTCACAGTGCCTAAGTATCTTACCTGTATTCTCTTAAATACTCAGTCTATGGGGAGGCAAAAAAGCCTCTGAACAGCTGGGGGAAAAAAGCACTAAACAGCTGGAAAATAGGAGAAGCCACAGCATTTACTTCAAACTAGATCTAAATTAGATCTAAAACTATGGGGGGTGTGAGGGAGAGGGGCAGAGCACAGGTTTGAGAGTGGTAAGAAGAGATTTGGAAAGTAAGAAAAAGAGCTGTTAAGAACAGTCTCTGAAAAGAAGGAGAAGAAAAAGTTGAGAATAATCAGGACAGGATCTCTCCATGATGAAGTTTTGCTCTGACATGGTTCTTATTAATGTCCAGTAAGTCAGTCCATACTTCAGCCTTTCTAGGTACGGATAGATGTAATTCTTGCCTTCTGTTCCCTTTGCATCCGTGCAAAAGCACATACTTTATCTGCTTCGTGAACAATCAACATTACTAAAAGCATGGTTTCAAGCCTCACAGTGCTTTATTATTGAGGCTAAATAAATGAACATGCCACGAGAGAGAAAGCAAAGTGGCTGTTGTACCCTTCCACAAAATCCCCTCTTCACACTCGATAGGAAAGTTTTTCCACTGTTGCGTAGGGACATTTACACAAATAATTATGGGATATACCTTCACAGATATGTAAGAGCAATTCCTGAGATGCATGTGCTTATAGAGACACGGTTATCTCTTAGGAAACCTTGTACCTGGTTTAGCTAACCCAAATGCTTAATACAGCCACCTGTCTCCTGGATTAATTAGAGAATGAAGATTAACAATGAAAGAGTGGAAAAGGATGGAGATGGTAGATGGAAGGACTGGGGCAACACATATCCCCTAGAGATTTGGGAACATGAGGATTAATAGATTAATAGAGAAAACTAATATGGAAAAGGGAATTATTGTGTAATTAAGAGAAAATTATGAGTGGTGAAAAAACTGAGGGTTTGACAAACTTTCTGTGTTCATGTGAGAGCAAGAGCTGAATACCAAGGCACAGTAGGACCTTTTGAATGTTACAGTAATACCTGTAGATATTATTATAGATGTTCCTCAGAATAATATCTGTAAACTTGATATTTGTACTTAAGAATTTTATACCTCTGGCTTTCCCCTGAATATTCAGGACTGATGCTAAATTGTACTTCAGGTCTTCTGATAAGATTTCCGCTTTGTTGGTAGCCTTTGACTCTGAAAGTCAATGTGTAAAGGACCACTCCAGCACCAGGACCAAAGTAATACCTCAGAGGAGCCAATGTTTTTTGAAGCATTTGGCAGCTTTGTTGACCAAAACATAATCGTGCTGTCCAACCAGAGTCCCAAATATTTGAGATGCACAGTGGACTGAGATGCTTGAGAAATGCATATTCATTGACAATGTGCAGTAATAAATGTTATACTTCCCTTTAGTGCCTACATCTCTGCAGACAATGACCATTACACATCAGAGATATCCTTTGACATCCTTTGAGTGTATTTGGAGCTGGGTGGACCCAATTTGCCCTCACCCCAAGGGAGAATGAAGCTGTCCAACCTCTGTGAGCTGCTGCTCTCCATCATGTCACCCTGACCTTTATTTTGCACTTTTGCAAACACTCAGTCCTTTTCCTCTCCAGTGCTGGCCTCTGCTCCTACAAAGGTCTCTCATGCAAACTCACCTTCTGGAGTGAGGAACTGTGAGAAGAATATAGATGAAAAGGATATACCCACAATTTTCTTCTTATTTTAAATAATTTTAAGATATTAGTAGGAACAAACTTCAGGTATTTATTTTGTCCCCCTTTATGTAGCTTTAGCTCAAACTTCTTAATCTATCAGAGCAAAATATAGTAATTTCATTTTTTTCCAACATTATCTGGGCAGGTAGGCTAGCTGTCTGCAAACTTCTTGTTAGTGAGAAAAGTCACTCTGAATCTACGGGGATGACTGTTCATATGTAAATATTGAAGACCACATTGACTCTACCCTTCATTGTGGGACTGTGCTGAAAATATTATACTGAAATAAACATATATAGTGATGCATGTATACACCAATAAAAATGGTAATGATGTCATAAGCATTCAGCTGGCCCTAGTCCACTGTACAATATTTGGCCTAGATTTTAGCTTTCTCAGTAGCTTTGTGTCAGTAAACTTAATGGCTCTTAGTGACATCAGAGCGCACATAAATGAAAATCCTTTGTCAGGTCAGCAACCTATGAGAATTTAGAACTGTTTCAAACACTGGTTCTAGAAGAGAAGAATGGTAGGACCTTTCATAAGAAGAAATTCTGAAATGCTTACCTGCCATTTCAAATGGCTTCACAGGCATTGAGCAAAAATGTTTTGATTATTCTAATGATGATTTTCACTAGATGCTACTAGGAAGAAGTTGTCTGTATCAGTTAGTTCACCTGACTTGAGTGCTCTGTTGCTTAGAAGTTATTCCTGACTAGCCCACAGCCTTCAGTAAGTGTAGAGTAGACAACATTTTGCTGAATTTTATGATTATTCATTGCCTTCTCTTCTTTTCTCCTACTCAGAGTGGTAGGGAAGCCAGTGAGAGGTTTAGAAGTGAGATCACATAGATGCTGTTACTGTGCTGACAACAAAACCAATCATTCCTTGTTTCTCCTTTTCTACAATT
>NW_020897694.1:22742026-22803126 GCF_003984885.1 Neopelma chrysocephalum | reverse complement strand
AACAGAGATTCATCTTAACTGAGTGTAGTAAGAGTGTTGAAGAGCTGTGCCAAAACGTAACATGGAACTTAAAATATTCAAATACAGCAAAACGAATATCATGGTCTATGGGCTTTCAGATACAGGAAGTAATTTTCAGGGCCTTTACATATGGTGTTTATTAGCAGAGTAAATTTTAAAAAAAGTAATCTGGATCTTACTGCTTTTTCAGAACAAAATAAATCCACTTTTTTTTTAATCTCATGTATTTACCTGAAAATAGCAAAATATAGGAACAATTATAAATATGACTGTAATGAGTGAATGAAAATATAGATACAAAAATGTTATGAGCAAATACTGTTCTGAAGGATCTGAAAAATATTATTTGCAAATTAAAAATTCAGAAATCACAACGTCCATATTCAGAGAACGAATAACTTTTCATTAAGTTACAATAGGAATTATTGTAAAAATATTTTTTTTATTCAAATGTACTGTTAAATCTTTTGCTTCAGGAGACTCCTTCAAATTCTATGCCAAATGATATATTTTTAACATAGACTTAACATTTTGCTTTTTAATATGTTATGCATGTCTGTAAAGAGGATGAGGGAGCCCATGCTTTATTTTAGTGGAATAAAGCAAAACTCCACTAACACTTACTTCTTGTTAGAATATGATTGAATTTGACCAAGCATTTCTATAGTGTGAAGTATGCCTGTAGAAACAGATTCTGCTTATTCAGTGAATCTGTTCCTTGCGTATAATCCATGTCATATCTAGTCTACTGTTCAAAAAAATCTGTTTGATGTAACCCTTATTCATTAAACCTGAGGGGAAAAAAAGAGTGTCCGTGAGTGATTGTGGTATAGTTTTCTCAATTTAATTTTCATCATCAACAGAGCTGTTAAGTGAGCTTAATTTGTAAAAGTTCCTTCTTTCTTCAGGGAATAAACAAACAACATAGTTTCATATTACTTCAACATTCAGAAGCCACTACATTAGGATTAAAAAAACCCCGAAACCCTAAAACTTTTATGCAATCAATTACATTTGCTACCTTCATCTTTTTATTTAGGAAAAGTTAACTATGTATATTTCAAGTGATGAATTTCCTTAAATGTAAGAAAACACAAATGAAGTTGCATATTGTACAAATTCATTATTTCATTTTGCTTATGCTCCACAAGAGTTTGACCATAAAGTTAGAAACTTGCACAACAATGTATTATAACTTAGAGACTCTTAATCTTAACAGACAAGTTAAAATTGAAGCCAATAGTGTTGAATTGTCAGCATCATGTGTGTAAAAATAAAGATCTAATAATTTTAAAAATAATGAGCTGTCAGAGTTTCAGTTAGTTGATTGGTCATTTTTACAACAAAAAAAATCTGACAGAAATGTTAAGTTCCATCAGTGGAGTAGGACCTCAGATTTATTAAAATTAAAAAAAAATAGAGAGACATTAGACCAAAGAAATCTGATGGGTTTTGTCATGGAATGATACACTAAAAATTAAAAATGTGCGAAATCATTTGGTTGATATGCCAAATAATTTGTAATACTTTGATCTAACATTATGATTGGAATGGAACAAATACAAGACAAATGCAGAGGTAAAATAGAATTTTTATTAAGAAAAACAAATAAAAATACCTCATCCTTCTCTAAGAATTTATTGTAATAATTGAGACACATAACAGTTATGACTGTTAGATATATCTTTAAAAAATGTTTTGTAGAATTACACATTAATTAGGCTTTGTCATGATTCCTTTTGGAGCAATGGTAAAGCTATTTTTGACCTCAGCCACACCATTTCCCTACATGAGCAAACAACATTATAATCTCTATTTTAAGCTCTCATGAAATGCTGATTGCCCAAAAAATATCTTAGCCTTTTTTTTTTAAGAAAAAAAAGAAGAAAATTAATCAAAATGAGCAAATCTTGTTCCACTGTGTAAGATAAAAAATGTTGATGAAAATGAAAACATTTTCAAGAAAAGCCTCAAAAATATACTTTCTCTGCTTATCCTCAAAATATTTTCTTCTTTTGCTTTATTCCATCATCTCTCTTTCCATCTGCATCACTCTAGGTTTTTCCCTCAAGAAGACTTCTCAGCCTATAATTAGCACAGGTGTAATGAACGTGTTTCTGGTACACAAACTAAGCTCACTAACAGCTGCTTTAGGTATCACACCATCACACTGCATTGTAGTATCCTGTGGATGCACTTGGAAAATGCCCTTTTTTTTTCCCCCCAAAACTGCTGAGTGCCAGTAACTTGCAAGATGCTAAGTGCCCTGCTTCTGATTGCTCGTGCTGGGGTTTTAATACACTCATTGCCTCCTTATCTGCCCAAATAAGAATAAATTAGAAATTTGAGTGCAACATTTTGACCATGGCATATTATTTTGTTATTAAAGAAGTTATTAATGAAGTTCAGAAATGTAGTTAGAATATTTACTGTATAGATGTATTTGCAAACTGATACGATCAGCTTGTCTTATTGTGTCTTTCAGTCTGGAAGACTGAAAATGGTGTTTTGATGTAATGTCAAAATAAAAAAAATCAAAATTTATTTTCATAATACACATATGCATATGTTATTGGTAAAATGCTATTGATGACAAGAAATCTGCAGTGGTGACTGTGGTTAGAGAGCTGAATATTTCCTTAGAGATTGTCCCATTTTTCTCTGATGAATGCAACAAAGAAAATTATTCATGCCTTTTATTTTTACAAAACAATTTCAGCTTTGTTCAGTTACACCAGTCAGCTTCCTCCAGTAAGTTTATCTGGTGAGCAAACAAGAAATATTAACAACTTAAAAGTAATCTGAATTTAGACTCCTACATTTTGTATAAGATGAACTGGATATTTTGGGGGTTTGCAATGTACCTATACCATTGTGGCAGCTACAAAAAGGTTTACTTTTTACCACAATGAAGAAGAAGTTTTTAGGACCTTCAAACTGAAAACTTCAGACTCAAACTCTTCTGAATAAGAGCATAACCAATATGAAATAATGAGTTTGTACAATATGTACAAATGATTAATTTTTTTTCAATTTGTAAGCTAAACCACTTTAAGATACTACTTTACCAAAAGAAAAAAAAAGTTACACTACTCTGTCTTTTTCCACAGCCCAGTATCTAAGCAAAATATTTAACTTAACATTGACTCTTCTCAGTAGCTTTTTCTGGCCAATAAACATGGAACAGATTTATCAGTAACATAATTTTAGTAGACTTTGACACCTTATGGTAGCTAGCAACTTGATCCAACAAAGGCAAGACTGAAGACAAAAACAAATTCCTTGCAGAATAGAAGAGGGTGTAGTCAAACTGATACTGACACAATATAAAGTGAATTACAACCAAAGACCTTATGCTCTATCAAGCCAAGGAATCAACTTTCATAGACAACAGAATACAATAAGAATGTTTTAGATGTAATCATAATAATAAGCAGAAATAGAGACAACAATGGGAGAAATGTGATGATATTTAACTATACTTTCAAAAGATACAAAGGTGTTCGGTTAGTTGATTTTTAATATCTTTGTCTTTATTCTGATTTTGAGGATTGTGGATAATGTGAGATGTGAATTCTCCTGTTTCTTTCCATATGTTCCTAGAGCAAAAATAGTTTCCTCTCTTCATATGGATTTCTCCAAATAAGGAATGAAGAAGGGGTAAATTAACTCCTCATTACTACAGAACAAATGCATGCTTCCAATATGCTGACTTGAGGGGAGAAGAGGAATGAGGAGACAGCTCTTTGGAAAACTCTGTTGAAATCTGTCTTCCAGAAATTTGCCACTTAATTACAGATTTATATTTTTAAACAGCATTTAATTATTTGTCTTAATACATATAAATGCAAAGAAAACCCAAAACAAACAACCTAACAAAAAACAACAAAAAAACCCTCCAAACACCAAAAACCCAGCCTGAAACTTCTGACCTCAGTAGGAGGTCAACAAGTTAATTAAACTGGATTTTCCAATAAGTTTTATTACATTTGTAAATCCTTGATTCTGGTAAGAATGTAGTACAACGAGGTAGGATGATCCTGTCAGAAATTCACCACTATGGGACAATATGATTCAAACAGCAGAGATGACCAGATATGAAACCAAATAAGAATGTCAGGTCAGAACTGAGCTACAGAGCTGTAAAGAGATCCACAACAAAGAGCTGAATATTTTTATTGGCGTGTGCTGTTACTCAGACCTGTGGATCCCAATAAATTATCTTTGATAAGGGCAGATTCTACCTTCTCTTTCTGTTCTGATTATTTCTTCAGCACCACTTGTACTTTAATGTACAGCGAATACAATATCTGTTACAAGATGTAATAACATCTGTTGTCAATGATTGTGGGCAAATAGACTGGGCTAGGTGCAACAAATGATCCAGAATGGCAGCAGTTATAGGTCTCTAACAAAAAAATATATATGATTAAAATTAACAGCATAACAGCAAACATAGACTTTTGCATCCACTAGGACATTCTACTGTTCTTTGAAAAAATAAAAATGCTGTAATTTTTTCAAGTGATCATGCTATAGCTTTATGGAAAACAAATCCATAAGTATAGTATATTTAGGAAAATATGTATATGAGTATGCATATGTATGTTTAGAATTAAAGACATCAGGCATTATATTATGATAGTCTTCTATTTAATGTTATTATAGTCTAGAAAGTGCTATTTTTTTCCTTTCACATACATAAATTTTTGTAAATGAAATTAGTATTCAAATAGTTAAACATATTTTTGTTTTAAGTCAAATGTTTTGACCTTTGGAAACAGCCTATTTTTCTCACATTCTGACTTGCTATTCTGCTTGAGTTTAAAACCAGCATCTGCTTCCTCATTGTTTTATAAGAAAAATTCTGCCGAACAAGTGATATATTCATTGCAAGCATCGAGGTTAAAAACAAGTTCTTGACCTTAAAAATCAGTAGACAGAATTATCTATTATAGTCCTTTTATTTTTGTCTTCTTTCCTTACATCAACAAAATGCATTTATTATGTCAACACCTTTAGCCCTTCTTCTTGATGCCACTACCTTTCCTGGTATCTTCATCTTGTTTATTTTGAAATCCTTGAATATTTTATTGTGAACAAATCTGTACTTCTCAAGGTTTTCTATGCTAAATTTTCAAAGATATGTATTTTAATTTCCCCCATGTAAGGTTTGCTTGTTCCTACATCTTCTTTCACATAATTATCTCTGATTTACCTACTTCCTTGGAATATATGGATGTTGCTGTATGAGCTTACTTATGGCTTTTCTCTGCATTTACTTTGTTCTCAGTTCATGGTTTTCAGTATTAACTGTTCACCAGTTATGAATTGCTGCTAAGTAGACTTGAATTTCAAACTTGTATAGTGTGCTCTCTCATTATTTGATTCCATGTCTTACCAAATACAGACAGTTTTTGTGGGAGCTTTTTTAGGTGCCTCTTCAATCACATGATAGTTCAACTTTCACTTTTAAAAAATTTTCATGTTGCTGGATGCAGAATAAAACTTAAAGCCCTATATGCTGTAAAAGCAAATGTAAATAAGAAAATGATATCACTTTATATTACTTTGCATCAGTGTTTTGGTTTGGTTTGGTGGGGCTGTATTTTGATTCTGTATTTTGATTTTTTTTAACAATATGCATTTTCAGGACAATTTCAGGTTTTTGTCTGATGTTTCATCTTTGTGAGTTTTTATCTTTCATTTGGTATTGATGTCTCATTTCTTATAAATGACTATTTAATGTATAGAATGATATGCATATCTAATTTGGTAATAGTTCAAAACTTACAAACCTGGAAAATGGAAAAATAGGAGAATGCTGCTGCAGACTACTATTAAGGACTGAGTTTCCCAGACATGCTGGATGTCCTTCTTGAATACTCTGTCCTTATACATACCTGGAAATGGATAGAGAATAAAAAAATAACTCAAGCATTGTATGCCATTAGATACTGGATGCTACATGCATGCAATGCTAATCTATGCTGTAAAATTAGCTCTATTAATATAGGTATCCTGACTGGCAACCGCACACTGTTTCTGTGCAAAGATATCCAATGAAAATGAAAGGCAAATACCAAGATTCACATATTCAGCTAGGAAAAGCTGAGAAACTGAAGGCATAACTTAGATGCCCAAATACTGATATGATATGAAAATGTGTGCAGTTCTCTAAGCTGCTGTTCGATGATTCCAGGAATGTTTAGAAATTGTCTCATTTTTGTATGGGTGAAATAGAACACACAGCTCATGCATCAATATTAACAATACCTGAGCATCAGCAAGCTCAAATAGAGAGGAAATTTAGTTTTTATTTCATGCACATAGCTACTTCTTTTTTTTATTTTTGGAGGGGCATGTGCTATTAACCAACATTAATCAGAAAACAATTACCACCTTTGGTGAAGATCTCACAAATGCTTTGCTATACCCTGAGAATATGGAGTTTATTTATTCATAGTTAGAAATACAGAATGTAAAGTCCACATAAAAGTGAAATGAGGTGAAAGAATCTGTGTGGATGACAGAGGAAAAATGCTCTCAAAGCATATATACTTCTACATTTTTTAAAATATAATAGAAATCTGACTCTTGCTTTTTATAGACTTTTTCTCATTTTCAAGTAGTATCTCAATTAAAAACTAAATATGTGATTGCATGTCTGGTCTGTTTTCATAGACGCTTGACACTTTGATTGTGATTTAATGAATTTTCTTTATTTGATTTGAAATATAAGTTTAGATATGGAAGCATGACTCTACATTTACCTTATCTAATACAATAGGATCATTACTAAAATACTTGGTAAAAAATTATGTCAAACCAGATTCTAGTCCATATTTAACATTCCTGTTATGGAATAGCACTTAGAAAGCATGTTTTGTCTTCTCTTGATATTTGTTCCAGGGAAACTGAAAGTAAGAGTGCCTGAGTCATCTCTACTTGTGGATGAATAAGTGGACAAATGAAATAAATTAACCCTTAAATCTTCAGAGCATGTCGGACTGCACAGCCTCAATACATCAAGGCTTAACCTCTCCAGAAAAGAGCAAGGCTGGAAGGCTCTTAATGATGATTACTTTTCCTGCAGTGTTATCATAGTTAGTGGTCAGTTAGTTATGAGTATCTGTATCATGTATTATGTTATTGTTAGCTTTTGACATGTTACATTTTAGTTTGGTATAAAAGACAATGTGGGGCCTCTAAGGGCCAAGCTTCACAAAAAAGAATGTGGACATCTAACATGTATATCCTGTCTTCATTGGCTTGGAACAAGACATAATAAAATAGAGTTCTTGCAAGCACCATGAGAGACAAAGGTGAAATCCAAAAATGGATCTTCATTTTGCTGCCAGATATGGTCTTGTAGCTGAAGTTCTGAAACTTCAACTTGAAAATACTGAAATTCAGAGCAAATCTTCAGTCACCTATCTTGCCTAAAGCCATTTAAGATTTGAAGTGTCTCCACAGCTACATGGAGAACATAGAAGAACACTTACATGGATGGATGTCATTATATTTAACAGCAATAATTGCAAGCATGACTTCTATCATTCAGTATGGTTGCTGGATTCCTGCCTTTTACCTAATGCTAAGTTACTATACCACTAGTCAGTCATGACAGACTAGATGGTGTGAGAGACTTGTGTTCATCTAATAAGAATGTAATACTCAGCTTTCTGGATAGGAAAAAAACAAAAGGAAGGAAAAAGAAAAGAACTGTCACATAACTGAATGGTGCTGGTATGAGACACCTCCACATCAGTTGTCAAAATGTCCCCTCAGTGTACAAGATAGTTTAACTCATTCATAGGACTGTGCGTCATTCTGATTGACACCAAGGGAGCCTGGCTTAGTACATTCAATATCATTTCACACATTTAATAGTTAGACAGAAAGACATTAAGTTTTGTCATGTAAAGTTACTTTTTGGATGTGGATCTTGAATACTCAATGAATCCTATATGGCCCATTTTTTATCCTACTGCACAAATTGGGAAGCACTATAGTCTGTGGATTTTACAGAATGGTTCCTTTTTTGTAAATTCCAATATTTTTTTGTGGTGATGTTTTTCCACCCTGTGCAGAATTAACCTCAAGTTTTTTCTAAAACTGTAGCATTTCTCTCTACCTTCTAATATTTTTATGAAGCTTATTTACTGCAAACATGCTGAATTTGGTTTTTTGTTTGTTTTTTTTTTTAATATGGCCTAGCTACCCATATTCATACCACAAACTAGACAAAAAAAAGAAAAACCTAAACAAACACCCCACCAAAGAAAAACCCCCCAAAAAAACCAAAAACCCCAAGAAACCAAAGCAAAACAAAAATCCTGTGAAATGTTTCCTGAACCAAAAAATAACCAATGAGTTAATGTGAATTCAAACTGATTTTCTTATCTGTCACTAACTGAGAAATAATTCCAGTGTTTAGTTATTGTCAGGTGCTCAGCCAGTGTAAGTCAAGACCTTTTTTTGGCCATAGGTGAAGTCGGGTTCAACACTGTTGCTAGGATTCACCTTAGTAAATACATATATTTAAACTTTAGAATCTACACTTGACATAGCCATCTAGGCTTCCTTTTCTCACTGTAGAGAACAGTTTCTTCTAGAGTGAATTTTTTACCTACTAGAGTACATAATAAATTCCTAAAAGTACCTTTTCCTTTCCTTTAAGTATAAAAACAGTCTACACTGACCAGCTCAAGTTTAGGTATTATAGATACCTAAAACTACCCGAGTTGTATTTACTATGTACTGGCAAGATGTTTCATTCTGTTTTCCACTCAAAATAGTATGCATTCCTGTATCTACAGATCAGCCACCAAAGTCTCATCCAAAACAGTAGCTTTCGTGCCTGCAAACCACAAGTACCTTTGATCACACTTTGTTCCCCCAAAGGTTAACACCGTATGTAGGCATTCACAATACCTGAAATATCATGGATCTTGAAACTCCTCCCACACACCTGTTGAACAACACTGTTTTATACTTTGACATATACATACTATACTTGATCTGAACTCTGTCTAAACATGATACAACTTCCAAGTTCCTAAGTGTCTACATTCCCATTTCACTCGATCTTTCTTCAGATTTTATGTCTCTAGAGTTTGGAACAACAGGATTTTTACTGCTATGTCAGTGTATTTATTGTCTGCATACAGAAGAATTTTGAAGAGCTTCAAACTGAAGTGAGGAAATGGTATAGTTTTAAAAGTTCAAAGAAGAATATTGTGTCAAAGTATACCTCCACAGTTTCAGTCTGGGACTACACAGACAGGATGTTTCTGTAAAAAGGAGATACAGAGGCACAAGGTATGTTAGCAGAAAGGAGCAGAGGCAGAAATAATGACCTTCTGGTGCCTTACCAGTGTTCATTTTATGATCAGTTGTGAAGAACTTTGATGTGAGCAAAGATCTTCACTTAAAGCAAGGAAATATGTAGCTTTGTAACTTGAATGATTGTGAAGATGTGATATGACATAACTTGGCAGAAATTGTTCTGAAAAAAAGAACGTCATTCTCATAAAAATAAGATATTTTCTTTATAGTTATCAGGGACAGTATTGTGAAAAATTCAGCATGTTACTAACCTGCAATTGTAACATCAGATGAGGGTAACTGTAGTAGCAACAAGCTTGTCCTTTCACCCCTACTTCTACTTCCTTTCATTTCTTTCTTTCAGCTGTGCTGTTCAGGTTAGGGAAAGCAAAATGTATTTTAAGATTATTTTGAAATTCAAGACTGAATGGAAAGAAGAGCAATATTTATATAGAACAACAGTATTTATATTAATATTTAAGAGTATATGGCTATGTCCTTAGCAAACATCAAATTATGAGAAAAGTGTGATTAAATACACTCAAGTTCCTTGAATAATGCAACAGCATCTTGTCAGCATAGCAGTTGCTCTATCATTACTCCCACTCTAGCCTGTTTCTGGACAGTGATAAAATACACTTTCCTAACTCAGTAAGAGATACCTGAGTTCTGAAATTATTTGATAAAGCAAGCTTCCTTTGTAACTTCACTGTAACTTGAAATCCCTTCCCTTTACTTTTTTCCCAAAGATTCGTAGAAGCTGTCTTGAATAGTTAGCCTTTTCTCTACTGGATCTTGAAGCAGAACATCATTTTAACATTGCAGATGCAACTAGAATTATAGCCTAGTTCCCTTTGTAGACAGGCATGCATGGTCCTTCAAATGGATGGCTCCTGTCTGCGAAGGATAACTAGCATACATCATCCTTAGATGTTCCTGGTTTTCTACACTAAGAAAGCTGGATGACTAGTATAGGCCAGCAACAGATTTAGACTGCTACAGCTGGATTGCCTAATTCCATCCTTCTGTTAGTTATCCTTCCCAGCTCTCTTTCCCTACAGAAATATTTTGATTAGATGGAAGCCAAACCAAATTTTGTATGTCTATATTGTATATTTGGAGAATGACAACAAAATTTTTTTGTTCCAAAGTGTCTACCATTGGTATGACTGTGCCACTGGGGACTAGTTTGACCTTCTGAAAAACATCAAGTCAAGGTTTGCCCACTGGATAATCCCTCCAGTGATTGTATAACAAATCTGAAGCGCAGCAACAGAAGCGGATGGATGTCTTGACAATGTTGCCAGAGTCAGACATGCCAATGAAATAGGAGAAATGCAGGAAAAAAAAGTAATGAAACATGGAAGTCGAAGAGATAGAGGATAATCAAAAGAACCAACATAAAATGCTGCTCTAGAAGATCTCTAAAGTGATTATGAAATGAATGGGCAAGACATGGATTTTTCATGGGATGTGCTTAAGAGAGTATGCAGTTAGGAGAGGGAAACCTCAGTAATACAGACATCTGTGGTTTTGTTTCTGCATAATCATGGACTACAAAATATGCAAGCAATATTTTGGAAAGGGAGAACTGGCAAATGAGCCACAAACCAACAAACCATTAGCAACACAGACTTCATTCTGTCTTTAATCAAGGCTCTGAAAGGAGAGCAGATGCAGTATAATAATTCTTATAAGAGCCTTTAGTTTTTATATAGGATAAACCTCAAGGTTTTATCCTACATCTGATGCTTACACATAACTGACTAGTTTAGTGCAATAGTATACCTACTTTTCTGGATGAACTGAATTTAAATGTAAGTGAAGAGAAAGGAGATTTTATTTTCTCAGTAAGTAAAAAATATTAGAGTTGAATACAAAGACAGTGGACTCAATGTACCATATGACAGGCCAAATTTGCCACGCCACCTGATTAGTCAACCTGATTATAGTCTCCAGGCAGCTTGCACATGTGACTTAAAATAGCATCTTTAATGTCTTTGTAGTAACAGACCATGTCAGGAAGAAATTCAGCTGGTTGTTTATATGCAAACTACACTTTTGTAGCCCATAATTCATAACATCCTAAATTTAGGAGGTGATCCACCCTCCCTAAGGATCAGAAGCATCATGATGTACTCACCATGATCCAATCAAATGAAAGGCAGCAATAATGCTACAGTTCAGATTAGTCAATTAGAAATGCCATCTTGCTAGAGGGCACCTTTCACCACAATCTGCATTGCTCAGAAAGCAGTTCAATTAGACAGATAACACAATCCAAACAGAAAATTTCCCAGCTGTCCAGTTTAAAGATGAAGTTTAAAATTGGTGTGCATATTATTTTAAATTTGATTATAACATGGATTTCTGCCAAAAGGAATAAAAGGCTGTTTTAAAGAAATATTTCAGTGATATATATTATTTTCTTAAGACATAAAGGACAGCATGAAAGAAACCATGAAATTGAAAGTAAGAGAATTTAAAATGAATTGTTTTAGGCAGAACTTTTATGGCAAGGAATGAAGACAAAAAAAATTATTTTCCCTTCTCTTTATATTAGGGTATTGCTGCTTCTAGCTGGTTACAACATTTTTGGCCTTTGGTGTTATGAAATAGTATAAATGACATTAGCTGAAGTTGAAAGGTCTCAAAGAGAGTCTGTAATCTCTCAGCATGATAATCTGGGAGAAAAGCACATTTCAAAGCTTTTGTGTGTTTTGTGATACATGAAACAACTATACTTACAAAGCTTTCATTTTGCTGTAACTCTTGGAAAAAATATACTGCTGTTTGAGTCTATCGTCACCTTGTTGGGCTCTCACTTGTAATAGTTTGCAAACAGTTAGCCTAAGTGAATGTATGTAGAAAACCTTCAGAATAACTAGCCCTGTGACTCTAAGGGTGCAGGTGGATTATGATAATTTTTGGAAAATTATATTATATAATGTCTAATGTCTTTTATGTTTAACATGCTTTATTATTCCAATAATTTTTCTTCTTCAATTACTTCCAAATAAGCCTGGTTTATAAAAATACCAGTATAAGTAAGTGAGCATGATACACAACAATAAATTATTATCAGGCCAACTGTGCATGCATTCTCATAAAAGCTGAAGGCATCCTGGAAGAACACTTATTACTTCACAAATATCTGAAACTCTTGTCCCAAAACCAGGGACAGGACATTACATTGTCGTTGCCTTTAGTGATCATTAGTAACACAGTTTCAGATGATCCCCTAAGGAAACAAGACCTCTGTGGCAACACTTGCTGTGTGGGTATGGTATGTATATGCTACTAATTTAATTTCAGTCACTTCCTGCTTGATCAGTCACTTCGGACAGAGAGCTGGAAGTATGAAAAATATGTAAGCTCTTGTAGTTTTCATAAAAATAGGTACTTGGGAAGAGAAAACCATATTAGGATACATAAAAGAAAATCTTCAGCATGAACTCAGCCCATCATAAAGGCCAAGAAATGAAGAGGAGAAATAATTGTAAAAACAAATCAAACCAAATAAACAGCTTTTTTTAAGGGCTAGCAATTCAGTGCAAGCTACAAACTTGTCAGTATAAGAATTCAATTTACCTGACGTGGACATCTTGCTTCCACCTACAGCTTAGATAAGAGTTACCTCACCAGCACTGGCCATCTGAGAGTTATTTACCCCAAACTAGTCATATGGGCTATGTCTGTACTGCTGAGTGATACAGGGCTAAGGACAAACCCTCAGACCTGAAAGTGAGTAGTGTTGAATAGCTGTAACTAGTAGCACTGTTCTCTCTCCAGGAAACTTAGGTACTTTTTGAGAAGGTCTGCTTCTACAAACACATGAAACTTAAGTGTAAGGTATCTAATAAAGATGGACAGAGTTCAGATTCAGATTTTAATTGATTCTGGTGCTAACTGAACAACCTTAATGTCAATAATTGCATCCACATTTTATTTGATGGATTTGCCTAGAAGAAAATAAGTTGGAACAATCTGAGGCACTTCCAGACAGTAAAGAATTAAGTATTTTAAGTAAGTATGTATGCAATGTTTGAACTCATTCCCCGATGATTTTTTATTTCACAGTAGGGGATCCACGATCAGTGGAGCTAACAGACAATTCTAGAGGATGAGGTGAATTATCCTAGAAGAGACACCTCTTCTCTTGATCGTAGTTGAAATGTGTGCAATAGACTTAGGCTAGACAATCAGCTTTTAAACAGTTTAAATTAGGTATGATTAATCCCAGCTTGGAAGGTACTGAACTGCTCTCAGGGTACCTGAGTTCCTCATAGAGTCAGTGAGGAAGGCTAGGTTTTTTTGAAGATAGCATAAGGAAATCCAATTGGTTTAACTTTGCTTGTTAAACTGAATCAGGCAGAATCACTCTCTTGTGAAAAAAACTCTTACTATTGACTATCCAGGAAATTTAAGCACTTGCTTTAGAAGGATTGCTTTGAAAAATTCAAGGCATTTAGGTGTCTAGTGAAGATGAACAGATTTATTTTTTCAGATTTCATTAGTACTGGTGCTCAGTGAAGAATCTTAGCATCATTAGAACTATTAAATTTTAATATTTAGTATTAAAATTAATGCTTATATTGTCATTTTTATCATCTGTTACCACAATGGCAGAAGATTACAAAAAAGTTACAAAAGGCATGCAGGAGGAGGCAAAACATTCTAAAACGTCAGATTTTTCATCTATACTGTCAATGCCACTTGTATTATTAAGAACTTATCTAAATTGACGAACCTAGGAACATTTCCCAGCTAGTGGATCCAGGTGTATGATCCAGCTGATTTCTAGTTGGATGACAGCAATTATAGCCCTTTGGATGAGTAGAAAAGAAACCATGGCATAGTCAGTGTGACCCCTTGTTTGGCACACCATCTTCATAGTTCATGCTGTGAAGATGTAAACAAAAGTTTAGGAATGGCAGTTTAGGTCATGTCTGTATACACACATATACATACACACACATATATAAAAATACTTCTTTAGGTATATTCATAAAACATTATAGGAGTTTTGAAAACAGTTTGTTAACTAGAAGATCATTTAAGCTAGAAGCAACATGCAAACAAATAATACAGTAGGAATCAAACAACCTCCCTGAAAGTAAGGTGAGGTCTACTTGATGCATTTCCTCTGAACAGCAGATACATCAGGCTGAGAATAATAGCGTATCAAAAAGAAAAAAAAAAAAAGAGAAAGAGGATACATTTGTGCCCAGAGGGAAACAAAATTGCTCAAGGCTGCAGCACTGTGGAGGCTTGGGAGAAATGGTAGTGTTTTCCTATCCCTAGGGAATCTTGGAACTGATTTCAAAAGGCAATACTCTGGATGGGCTGTAGCTGAATTGTTTCCTCAGCCTCTATGGCTAACATATACACTAGGAAATCCTTATGCTCATAGACATATTCTAAATTTGCCTTTTTATGTCTTTCGTAACTTTCCAAATCTTTTTTTCCAATTCTTTTTTTTCCAGTTCTTTTTTTTCCAATTCTTTCACTGAGCAGTTTATCCTCCTTTGCTAGGACAATCTTGTTTCCTCCTTTAGGCTTTTCTGTAAACTAAAGCAGAATTGCAGATAACAAACAGGTCCCATTAAAGCAATGGCACTCCCATTAAAGTGATGCTCTTTTATTTGGTTATCCTCTGGCTACCAATCATCTAGGGCAAACCCTGAGACTACATCTATATGAATAAATAAATAGGATAAGGGCTGGTCTACTGGCCCTGATGTGAGCAGCAAACACACCCATAAAACTAAAATAATTTCTCATTCCCACACCCGATAGCCTCTTGCTTACTGCCTAGCAGAGAACAGTCTCTGTCCAGTGGTATTTCCTAGACAGCACCTAAATATTTTCTGACAGAGCCTTAGTTAGAAAGGACTGAAAGCATAGAAGCTTATGTGCTAGCAAATCACATTTACAGGGGATTGCTTGCTAGTAGCTCTTGAGCATATACGCCCTCACCCTATTTATTAATACTACAGGCATAGCAGCAGGGTCTAGGCATGATTGAGGGGAAAGCATTTTTAACAATTAAGGTTCCTTAATTTTCTTAAGTTATTACAGCATTTGTATCTGTTGTGTAATAGAAGTTCTCCATACTAGGAGTTGAGAAGTAGAACTAAAAGAAAAATATCAATACTGTTCACTTTACCCCTGTACATTTTAGGGTTCCTTCCAAGCCTGTTTTTTTCTCCATCTCCTTCTTCCAAAGGCATGCTAGAAAAAAATAGAGGGAAAAAGTAATCTTTAATATAGAGTCACTATTTCCAATATAAAACCAAAACCAACCTCCAAAGAAAGGACAGAAGTACAGTTATGGATGGCATACAATATATTCCTCACCTTAGCTATTGTATGTCACAAAATACCTAGAATATTTTAAAGTATTCACAAGTGGCTGCATTCATCAAATTCTATACTTTAGGAAAAAAGTAATGAAATACACAGAAGAACAGACACGTTTGGAAGTGGACCTACATTTTCAACACAACTTTTTCAGTAATGCAATTTTTGTCTGGAAACCAAGAATCAAGAGATTTAGCTCATCATGGATTTCTAAAGAATCTGATTCAGAGGAGCTGCCACTGTTAGTGCTGTTTGAAGGCTGAGATTCTAAGTCACAAAACAATTTAATCTTTTATATAGGAATTCAATAGCTTTTTCAATCTGTAATATCTGGGATCTTTTTTTACGCATTAGAAAGGAATAGCTAACAAATAATTCAACCGAAATTCAGTTTTGGTTGGCAAAGTTTTGTCTGTAATGTCCTATAAACAATACTTTCTCTAATGAGTTCAAGCATCCTTAATAGATGCATATGATATTAAGCTGTCAATTCCTCATCCAAAACTATTTACTCGTGCCACGTGTAAATTTCGAGCAGTCTGAAGTGGAGTAAAACTGAGCCATGTAGTTTTGGTTTCTGGAGAACCATTTGTTTAAGACAGACAGAGATTTTAGGGTAAGTGAAGTAAGTGGTGCAAAGCCAGCCAAAATGAAATGACTTTTCCAAACTGACATAGCAACAGTCACTGCACATACTTTGTTAGTTCTATAATTTTACTTTCTAAAAATAGGAAAGCTAGTAAGTTAAATAATAATTTTTTGAAAGTTTGTCTTCGTAATATTTTGATAAAGATGTCACTTGAAGATGACAGTGCTACTGAAAATTTTAGAGCTGCAAGAGTGGGAAATTAAAGGTTCATCCTGGAGAAGATATTTACTTATCTATGATAATATTAATTATGTATTAATCAGTGTTTCAAATTGACATCTGATGGATCACTCCACATCTGCTATGACTATCTCTATAGTAGATTTCAGTCTATAATCACTCAATATTGCAGGTTTTGCCACCAGGGAAAATATTAACAGAATGGATGTATCGTAAACCAAAGACTGAAACAGCTTCTTGTGCTGATTAGGGGATAGCTGAACATGATTAGCAAGTCTCCTAAAAATTTCAAGGCCTAGAAAAAAATAATTCGAAAGATGAATGCTTATCTCAACCTTGAGATTTTGTGGAAGTAATTCTGATGTAAAGTGGATAAAACAGAAGAGCAGAGCATGACAACGCAGTCAGAACCTTAGACACGGAAATAGCAGTGAGGAGACAGTAGAAAAGGAAAGTATGTGAGAATAGAGAATGGTTCAGTTAGAAGGGACCTACAATGATCTTATAGTACAATTGCCCCTGGGAGCTTCTTTCATCCATCAGGGATGGATGTTTAATTTGTAAAGTTAGATTTAATTCCCTCCATACTATTGTAAAAGTATGGAAATAGGCTTAGACAATCTGTTTAAAATTAGTGATGTTAGAAAGTCAGATGACATGAACGACAGCTTTTTTCTTTTATTGAGTCAATGAGTGCTTTACTAGGGTTTTTAAGTTTTTTTAGGTTTTGGTGAGGTAGATGTCATAATACATTTACACAAAAATAAAATCTTCTGTTACATTTTTAATTTGCAAGCTTCTTTAGCCACAAGAAATTACCAAACTGTGATAGTTTTGCTTGTATTTTCTAGCTTTGCTTACCAGGCTATGAGGCAAAATTCTGTAAACTAATATATCTTGATACTGATAAGATATACCTTAAAATTAGAGACTGTCAGTGCTGTACTGGTTTTATATGTATGTTCTTGAGGAGTGATGAAATCTTCCAAGCACAGAGAAGCCCCAGGTAAATGCAGCTTTGGAACATGCTCTTGTTACACTATGTCCTTCCCAAACTCAAGATTTAATATAGCACACTATCAAATGCTAGTTCATATAACACAGTCCTGGTTACATACACAGATCTTCCTGTTCAGCCATTTTTGTATAAATTTTAGTTTTCGTGTATCCATTCTTTCTCTTGAAGTGACGAAGATTTCAGTTGGAGACACCCATAGAAATGACTTTACAGTATCTGTAAATGTTTCAAAACAACTGTTGGAAAGCAGGGAAACAGAAACCCAAACAAGCCAAGTAGAAAAAGAAAGGTTAATGTTCAGTAATCTAATATACTGTAAGTAAAATTGATGCTGGTGTATTTTCATAGATTTTTAGGCTCCAAGAACTGAAATGATGGTAAAACTGTTACATGTCAAAATACATAATCCAGTAAATCTAGGTTTTTAGGAATTCAGGCAAAATCTACTCTGCTGATTATCTGTAAATACAAGGGAAAGCTCTAAAGGAAAGCTGAGTGGCAGAGGGTAGGATGTGTGCCAGTCATTTCTTTCACCATCGATTGAAAGAAACAGGTGATTCTTTGGCGTAATTTAAAACATATTACTAAAGAAACCTAAAGTGGCCAGATGAATTATATCCCAGTAGTCCTCTCCCTTGATTACAAGGAGAGCCTAGGATGACTATCTCAGATGCAATGGTTTATGTGACTGATGTCTACCATCTGCAGAAAGGAATTTTACCCTAAAAATCATTATGGAATGAAGCTTCATTGCTTTTGTATACCTAAAAATTTTAAGTGTAAAAATTTTGAAACTTTTACGAAAGTTTCAAATGAAACCTAAATTTGTTAATGTAGAGATAATTCTCACATGTAAAGTAATGTATTCATAGAAAGAATAGTCTGTCTTCCAGTTTTAATTTTGAAAAGGAATGTGAGCTGGTACTATTTCCAACTGTTTTGAAAGTAATGTATTAAAATATATGGAGTGTAATCATGTTCTCTATGCAGCTGGGATAAAGTGGGGACATTAGCTTTGTTTTATTGACACAGTTAACAATGCAATGTTAAATATAGCTGAAATAATTTGTCCAAATATGTCTTTTTTTTTAATTCCTTTCTTAAGGAGTTTCTTAATTCCTTTCTTAATTACCATTTTGTAATGTCCACATAATGAATAAGAACTGTTTGGTTAATTTTCATAAACATCATTTTCATGCCTTAAAACTTAACAGTCTTTAAAATTATTCCCACCATTTAAAAATAATTTATATTCTTTTCATACTCAGAAGAGATCTAACTTTATACTTTCATTAAAGCTAATTATTCCATTTTTATATATATATTATTTATATACTATTATTTATATTGTCTTTTAGTACACCAATAAGGTGGTATTTGTTTAATTAATTTCTTAAGCTTTATACATAAGGCCTTTGACACATTCTGAAATATGAAGAATAACCCTTTGATTATCAGGAAGCTGTTCAAAGTTTCATGTATGACTGGATGTTGCAATTATTAAGTAACCACTGAAGCATTTTTAAAAAAAACAACCGCTCTGTTTATGGACTTTCCTCAAAAATAAACTCTTGTAGGAAAAAAAGTAGTATCCAGCATTATTAATAGTGAAAGTCGCTACTTGGTGTAACTGGGAAAGTGATCTCTGTCCAAATGTCATTAAAAGCACCCTTCTAAGACTAATTCCAGAAGTGCTCAACTCCATTATAACTCCATTACAAAAATTGTGTGTTGCTATTTCCTTACCATTTTGAAAAGCTGAAAAAACCCCAGTCCATATAAACCATTTAACATTATTTAAATATTTTAAATTTTCGGATGCACGTGGAAATCTCAAATTAAATTAAATCTCAAAAGGTACATCTGCAGTATGAAATGGCATACCACTCCAGTTTACCTCTGAGTTCTCATCTCCTTATCCTTCACACTGTGTAAGCATTAGCTCATTTATGGTCTTTTTTCTGGACAAAAAAACCCAAACAAACAAACAAACCCAGTTTCTTCTGTAACAAATCCAGATACAGCTTTGGGCATGGTTCACTCTACTAGTAGTTCTGATGGTTTTTAGGTGTAACACTGTACAGCTCTCAGCAGAAACCTTTTTTGTCTACTTGTGCATTCATGAAAATGCATAACCATACCAGAGGTTTGATAAAATAAATCTGTACAAAGCACAAGGAGTACTTGTTATTCATTATCACAACACTAAAAAAATTGAGAACATTAAGTTGTTTTATGTTGGAAAATATAAAAATTGGCCTTTATCTTTTAAAGAGTTGGATAACTTTTTCCTGTGCTCTCTTTTCCTGTTTAGCTTGAGCTGCTGTATGCCTGTTTCTGTGATGGTGGAAACAGCCAGTGGATGAAGAGCACACTCCCACTCTGGTATTTACATCTCATTCTTGTGTGTTGCAGCGCCAGGCTTGTTGCTAGCATGTGCACTGTCTACACTTAGCACAAGAGAGAAGTAAGACTGATGAAGTTTTTACCAAGGCATCTAAAGGTTTGAGAGGGATAGATCCCATCATCTACAAAGGAAGAACCATTCCCATGATGGTTCTCAGTGCACCTCACTACAGAAGCTGTGTGGATAAGACCATAATGCTTTCACCCTCTGTCATTCTTTGATGCTACTTTGTGCTCTCAGATGTTCCCATATATCTCCATTTATGTTGATGGCGTGAAGGTTCAGTCTTTCCTCAAAAATATTTAACACCACTAATGGTGCTTGAATCAAATTCAACAAAGGCAAGTGCAGGGTCCTGCACATGGTGGGAAACAACCCCATGCACTAGTACAGGCTGGGAGCCGACCTGCTGGAAAGCAGCTCTGTGTAGAAGGACCTGGGTCCTGGTAGACAACAAGCTGTCCATGAGCCAGCATTGTGCCCTTGTGGCCAAGAATGCCAATGATAAGACTGGATATGGCACTTGGTGCCATGGTCTAGTAACCACAGCGGTGTTGGATCAAGGGTTGGACTTGATGATCTTGGATTTTATGATTCTATAATATCCTGGGGTGCATTAGGAAAAGCATTGCCATCAGGTCAAGGGAGGTGGTCCTACCCCTTTACTGAGCCCTAGGGAGGCCACATCTGTAGTGCTGTGTCCAGTTCTGGGTTCCTCAGTACAAGAGAGACATGGAGCTCCTGGAGCAGGTCCAGCAGAGAGCTACAAAGTTGATCAAGGGACTGGAGCATCTCTCTTACAAGGAAAGGCTAAGGGAGCTGAGCCTGTTGAGTCACGAGAAGAGACAACTGAGAGCGGACCTCAGCAATGTACACAAGTATCTGAAAGGAGGGTACCAAGAGGATGGAGCCAGGCTCTTGGTGGTGCCAAGCAATAGGACAAGAGATAAGGGTCAGAGACTGAGGCACAGGAAGTTCCACCTGCACATGAGGAAGAGTTTCTTTACTGTGCAGGTGACTGAGCATTGGAACAGGTTGCCCAGAGATGTTGTGGAGTTTACTTTCCTAGAGATATTCAAAGATATCTGAACGCAATCCTGAGTAAAATGCTCCAGGGGACCCTGCTTTAGCAGGGAGGTTGACTAGATGATGTCCAGTAGTCCCTTCTAACTAAACCATTCAGTGATTATGTGAAAACCTGCATGCACTTTTTGCACTTTGGTACAGGCCGTAGAACAGTATTAAGGTCATTAGGGAGAAGAAAAACATCATTCAGGCATACTGCTTTATTTCTATCCTATTACCACTTTTTCTTTGGAGAGGCTTGAGAACATCCATCTGTAAGGAATTCCCTTAGGCCATTCTTAGTACTTATGTCTTGCTTAGTTATCTTAATTTTGAAAAAGGAACTTGTGTAGACACTATTTACTTCCTAAGGAAAACTTGATATTCATGGTTTTCTGTGGATGAAGTTAACAGACTGAGCCATAGCACTTCTGACAGAAGCCAGCTGAGGGCTCAGAGCACAGATATGATGTAGAATGCAATGGTAAATATTATTTAGCATGAGATCCAGTGTAAGATGAGTTCATTTTTTCTTCCAGTCATCCCAATTGATACAGAGACACTAATCCTAAAAAAAATTTCAGCAGGTATTTTGTTGAAGAAACAAATATTGTAAGCTGTGTTAGGCTACTTATGTAAATGAGCTATTTGAAGAATGAGAAAAAAGATATTGAATTGTAGATTTAATTATAAGATTTATTTTTTCACATCTTGAAATGTATGTTTAGTCCATGACTGCTGGACTATAAAGAGATAACTTTTCAGACCCAATCTCACACTTCTGGATCCTACGAAAAAGCACCTTTTTTTCTTGGCTAAAATGCAGGAAACCTGTGATGCTCTTTTAATGTATTGTAAATGTATTGATTACTTATAAATCAGTAAACTGATAAAAACACCCTACTTTCTTAACTGTCACTGTTAAACATTGTTTGCAAAAATGTAAGGAGATTTCAGCTGCTTATCCTTTCCTTCCCTGTTAAATACTGCAGTTGGCTATTTCGCATTGTAGATGCTGACAGCAATGCTTCAAATTTCTACTTTTGACTAAAGTTACAGTTTCTGAGGAAACTAAAACTCAGTTTTGTTTCAAATAATGAAAATCATGAAAAAATACAACTTTCAGGACTACACTAGAATGTACTAAATTAATTTTTTGTTATTCAAGGCTTGTGTCTGCTTCTGGAGGAGGCCACTTGAATATAGTCAAGTGTATTATCACAAATGAATTTTATAGTTTATATGGCATTTTAATAAATTAGGATCTTTAGTCAGTAGTTAATAATTACAGTTCTCATTGGTAATGCTGCTCCTTTGTGGTACTGAGGTAATCGTCTAGATTCAGATTTATCATTTGATTACTCCTAGTATCTGTCCAAAGATCTACATGCAACAAGGAGGCACAAGGTAACACAACACCTGCTTCACAGAATTATTAACTTTTAACAGCACATGATGTCTAAGGGAAAGCTATTGTCTTTTTAATACTAAGATTGAAATTTTTTTCAAAATACTACCCACACTTATTGAGCCAAGAGGTTCAAAAGGGGTCAACTAATTTATTTCATAAGTAGTTGCAGGACAGGGATGTCTATAAGCCAATAACACCTGTATTAAGGTATTGTATTTTAACCAAGTGTTTTAAACCGGGACATAAGGTTTATCCCAAAGAAAGTTTCTTCCGTCATAGAAACAAATGAATGCTTAATCTCATTCACCCAGCTACAGAGGCATTTACAAATGTTGGGACACACAGCAGTAATGTGCAGAAATAACAAACCATGTGTGGTACTGCACTCTCTGAGAACAAAAATACAAAACCTTGTTGGTAAATTACACTACATTTTTTCCTTTTCTGTATATTCTTCTTTGTGTAGAGAGATAGAACTATTAAACTTGACAAGCATGGATTTGCTAAATAATGGTTGGAAGAGGTTTCTGGAGGTTATAAAGTCCAAATTCCTACATGAAAGAGGACTGTTAACCACTCCCAGGTCAGCTTTGATGTCTGAAACACTCCAAGAACAGTCCCTGATGTCACTGACAACTCCTAGTCTTGAACAACCCTCCTGACATTTTTCCCCCTAATGTCCAAACTGAACCTTCCAAGCTCACACGTGTAGCATTTTTTCAGTCTTTACATCACCTGGCACTAGTCACCTTCATAGTAGCCCTTCAGGTAGTTAGAAGCAATCACTTGGCACCTCATGGCCCCTCATTAGCCTGTTCTTCCCAGGACCACCAAAGCTCAGTCCCCCCCTTCTTTGTAGGGTATGTTTTACGCATTGACCATCTTAGTCACCCATTACTGGACCAGTTTCTCCTGTAACTGGGGAGCCTGTCGTCTGCCAGCTCCCAGTGCCAAGTCGAGAGGAACAGTGATTTTCCTCAATCCCTTGGCCATCCTTCTTGTAAGTGGTTAGCCAGTGGCAGCATGCTCTGGACCCGCGTTGGCCACGGCCTCTGCCCGATGCTTTCCTGGGGGCCAGACCCGTTGCCTGGAGCAGTGGGGCCACGCTGGATGCCATGGCGGGTGCAGACCTTGCTCCTTCCTCGCAGGAGGTTTCTGCCAGCCCCGCCACTCCTGGGAGCTTTCTGGCCGTGACCCGACTCGGGGCAGCGCGTTTTTCCAGCCGCAGCACCGGTGGGGACACCTTTACGTGACGGTGAGGGACTCTGTTCCCAGAACAGCAGCGGTGTCGGGCGGGCAGCGGGCGCAGAGCCCGTGCCGAGTGCCTGGGCGCCTCCCGGACAGGCAGATGCCGGGGCTCGCTGCCGCCTGCCGAGGGACGGGGATCGCCGCCCACAGCTCTCCACGGCGCGGCTCCTCCCGGGACTCCCACGCCTCGGCCCTGATCGAGAGACGTCGATCCCGACTGAAACCCTCTCGCCGCCCGGCGCCGCCCGCCCTGGCTCCGCCGGGCCCCCGGCTGCCCTCCAGCGGCCGCCGGGCCGGCCCCGCCGAGCCGGGCCGGGGCCGGGCCGCCCGGCTCCTCCCCGGGGCGGTTAGAGGCGCGGAGGGACGTACCCTGATCGGGTGCACCAAGGAGCGGCTCCCGCCCCCGGCTGGCGAAAGGCTGCGAGGGCGCTGGCCTTTCCGCAGGAGGACGAGCTCAAAGGAAATCAGGGGAATCAGATGAAATCAGAGGAATTAACCCGGGAGGGAATTTTGCCTGCAGACTGTGTGTCAATAATGCCAGGCTCACGCTGCTGTCAGCAAAGTAGTAACCCACAGTGGTTTTATATCTTAATTGGTCGGCACTCCTCATATACCCTGCTCTGTTCATTCCGTTTGTTTGTTTTAGAAGTGTTCCCCGTTACTTAAGAAAGGGGGTGATCCATCGTGTGCTGCCTCTTTAAGATGCTATATGTAAAGTTGGGTTGCTAGGTCCCTTTTTTTTTTTTTTAATGAATGCCAGATGTAGGGAGAAAAAAGCAGTTTATGTTCCAACAAGCCTACAGAGTGGATGTACATTTCTAGCTGTTAGCAAAACACTTGCTAATTACAATGCTTATTCCTTCCTTCTCTTAAAAACTTGGATAACTTGCAGTGTCCTTTACGCTTAACTGTGACTGAATGTTATGGTACCAGTGGTATTTTTTTTCAACAGTGCAGTAAATGTTGAAAATTCAACTAAATTCTTTAAATACCTTAATTGAGTTTGGGAAGAGCTAGTTTTATTTTTTGTTTTCCCTATTTGAAAGCTAGAGAAAGTGACATCTGAGTCGTGAACAGATGGCATCAGTCAGTCAGCACAAATCCTGCCTAACGTTGGTGTTACAGTATAGTACTCTACTCAAATGAACATAAATTTTGGACACCAAAATGATTTTTAAGGAAGTTTGTTAGAGCAATTTTGTTCATGTGGTACATTGCTTCAGTTATTACAATTTTTTATTTTTGGAATGGCTAGATAAACAAATAATTTGTAACTCATCTATAATTCTTAAATAAATGGAAGTTTTTTATTTTATTTAACAAACTCAAGTTTTAAGTAAAGCTTCTGATAACTTTCTGATAAGAAATATCCAATTGATTATTTCTGTTCTTCCTATTATACACTAAGCAGACTGGTTTGTTAGTACCTTTGGTCTAATCGTGGTTTTTTTCAGTTCTATTTAGTCTTTATTGCCTTTTCAGTAGTGTATCAATCAGTCTTCCTCCTTTTTTTTTCCCCTTACCAGCCCACCCTCTGCCCACATGCATGGGAAAGGGGAAAATTGCCTCACATATTATTCTTCTCCCAGCAGGCAAGTAGGAGGTGTTTTATGATACCTTATTCTTCTGTAATAGGGAAGTCACAGAATTGCCCTACTACATGCACTTATTTAAAACTCTTTTCAATCTATAAATCTATGTATACAATTTAGGGGAAAAGGTAGGTTTCAAGAAAGTAAGAAAATTTGTAACTTTGGTCTGGATCTAGTTTGTGTATGCTTACTGATTAGAGTTATGCTTCCCCATTTTTGGTAAACCCTTGAGAATGACTGGAGTAAACGCTCTTTATGATTTGTTTAATTCCCATGCAAGCTTCTGATGTGGTGTGAAAGAGCTTATAGGCCTTTCTCAAGCTTCAGGATGGGGAAGGAAACAGCTTTCACTATCCATTGGGGCACAGCTTCTCTTATCACCCTTTTGCTGTGCTCCATTATCACCTGGGAGCTTAGGGAAGCCAAAACTCACTCTCTGCTCCACCGTCTGGAACTCTGTAATCACAACCGCAATCTGCTCTATACTCCCTGATCCCCCAGCTCACATTTCTCATGCCACCTACCATTGCTGCCAGCTATCCTGTTTTTGTTACCAGTCACAACCTACTTGCTCCTTTCAGTTATTGTGAGCAGACCCCAGGGCTTCTGCTTTCCCACAGAGACCGGAGAACGATGTTGCTTCTCTCTGGCTTTCTCTTTTGAGCTCATGGTACTGTTTCCTGTGGGGTGACCCAGCAGCCTTTCCATACTTACTCTTAAGGCACTTTTCAGGAAAACAAAGTTACTGGCTGAAATCCCCTCTGAAGGGGACTGGCCAGCTTCACAGGCACATCATTTAGGAGGTGGGTGCTCTAATCATGAGCATCTCCCCTCACCAATGCTCCTGCTTTTCCCACACCACAACCTGGAAAGAGGATTTTGCCTCCTAAATAAAGGGAAGTGCTATGAAGCCTGGAGTCAGGATCTATTTTGGTTGCACTTCTCTCCTACCATCACCTGATGGCCTTCTTTGGGAAACTCGGTGTGCAGTAACTCCATCCTTTTGCAGAGACATGGAGTCTCACAGTAAGAGGGAGACTATCTCCTAATTAAGACACAGAATTATTCTTTGTAGGATCTCAGCGATGACTTACAAGGAAGCTGTAGAGTTTTCTTCATAGACTAGTAAAGAGCTAGTTTTTAACTTTGATGAGTGTTTCTTGTAACAACATGTAGAAGAAAAACATTCAGGAAAAATGGCTTGTGAGGGAAGGAGAAAGATGTCTCAGTCTTCCCAGCTTTTGATGTTAACAAACCACACATAATTTGTCATAGTGGGTGGTAAATTTCAACCAAGATGTCTTCAAGAACCAGTTGTTTTAGTTTTTTACTATTGATTATATTCAGAATACAGGCTCCTAATTCATGTGCTAAAAATCAGGTTTCTGGGTTTAGCTACCTGACCTTCTTGTCCTGCAAAGTGAAAATTCAGAGCCTAGTCTGGGCAATTTGAACATAATCCAGAGGCAGCTGCCTATCAGAGAACAACCTGTTCAGACTCTCTCATGGCTCAATATTCTTAACTCAGCCAGCTTCACCCATATCAGCTATAGGTACCACCTGTTATGCATCTAACAGAGTATCAGCTGCACAGGCAGGATACAGAACAGCTTCATCACATGAATTGCACTTGAAGTTCACATGCATGGAATTTGAATTTTAGAACATTATAATAAATCTTATGACAGAAAATTATTCCTTCTCACACTGTACTTGTAAATGTGAACCCAGGCTAATGTAAAATGACAAGAGGGATTGTGGTTTCAAGAGGTTTTCTTTAGGGGAGGATAGTATTTGAAGTAGGAGACCAAGCTTCAAAAGAATTGTATTTTTCCCCTTGGATGAATAATCTGTAAGGGGAGCAAAGTCATAGCTGTTGAAGGAATGCTAAAAAAAAAAAAAAAAGACTGAGTGCTCTGCTGTAAGCAAACAGGAGGCGGTATGTTTTTTTACTTTAGACTCCAAATGTTACTGCTTTTCTAAATCCCACATTTCTGATCCCTGAGGAAGTACATAGTAATGCTTTTTACCTAAAAAGTACTACTAATCTTCTTTTGAAATTATTTGAACAAGTCATGAACCTCGAGTATTTTATTGCACAGCAAATAACTCCTACTTAATTTGAGACCAATAAAAAAAGCTCCACATATGATGATGTTCATAGAATATATTAAAGCAAGAAGAAAAAAAAAAACAACAAAAACCCAACCAAAACCAAACCCAAAAAACCCAACCAAAACAAACAAACAAAGGAAAAGTATAACACAGAAATCTTTTTCTACAACAGTTAAAATTTAAATATGTTCTCATTTGTATAATGTACATTTGTATTTGTGCATGGGTTTGTGCTCGCAGATGAATGCTATAGCTGTGACAACTGAGAGATGTGTTTTAGATTATGTGTGAAAGAAGAAAATACTGATTTTTTAGTTGTTGACCATTTAGGCATCTGCATTATAAACCAAAGAATGTGGAATTATCTAGATTATGTTAGAACAGAACAGTCTAGAAGGAAATGTAACCATCTTGCTTGAAAAAGTGTGTAGCAAGCAAAAGATTACAAATGCACATTTTATTTACTTTAAAACTAACATTTTTATCTTCCAGAAAAATTGTCAGTAGAATATAGTGGAAATGAGAGCAATCTTCTCTGGTTATTAACAACCCACCTACATTTTTATGGTTCTATAGTAAGACAAGAAAAAAATCCTTGTGAGAAGGAATCCTTAACCTGTTCTAGATAAAAAGTTTGAGAAAAGATGTTTTAAATATTTTGAGGAGGAACAAACATTTTATCGTCAACTTATTTTTTCATCAGTCACTTCAATTTGTCAAATCCAAGAGAGATTCCTGGAACTTCAAGAATCTGAACATGATATAGGCAGAACAGATATATTCTTACCTCCTTTCTTAAGAAGACACAGTCACTTTGACAATGATCTTCAGGTAGCAAAGTAATTGAAAAACAACATTCACAATTTTAAGGCAAGTCGCAACTTAACTCTTTATTGAAAACACAAAGTGAAATGGAAGAAGAAATATACAGCTGCAGCAACAATAACAGGAAACCAGAAAAAAAAAGGGGGTGGGTTCTACCTCTTGATCTGAATATACTCAAGACAAAAGTAAATTTGACTTGCTTTGGTAAGTAGTTGCATAACAGGTGTCCTGAAACTTGGAACATCCTACACTCCCCCTCCCCTCCCCCCAGAGACAGACACACACAGATACACACACCAGGTATCTAACAGTGAGAACTTGGCTTCTTTGGTAATGTCTTATGTCTTTGGCAATTTTGGAAGTAGGTTCTCAATTATTCAGACCCGGACTGATTTGGGATCCTGAGTCAAAGGACTTTTAAGTTTTACTCAGAAATTAATAATGCCCTGGAACCATGGGCATTAGGTTCACTTTGGAAACAGCCTTCATTCTCCTTCTTCTCTCCCAGATTTTCATTAAACTTAAAATTTGTAAAAGTTTGTGTTACTGATGTTAAAAATGAAATAAAATATCAGAAAGATAGATTATTTTCCAAACAGGAAATCTTCTATTAAAGACTGGGACCTTTATAATTTCCCTGAACCTTTCCAGTTCTATTAGGAAGTGTAACTGCTACTGCAGCAGTGTTATTATAGGATGGCAGCTATGTCCAAATGATAGCACTCGCTAAGTTTATAATTTGGCTTTGATTTTGCTCATTTCCTTTTTTTTTTTTAAGATATACGCAGGAAATGTGTAGAACAAGAAAGATCTACATCCTCCACTCTGTGATGAGTACATTCAAAGTCTCTTAGATTGCATGCTCTTTCTGAGCTGTGTGTGCTATCCAGCATGTAGAAATGTGTAAAATATTAATACTCTTGAAACTTCAGAATTTTGGCATTTTGTGATCTACCTGAATCAAACTAAAAGAACCCCAGATGCCAGACCATTTCTTCATTTCCTTCCCTATATTTGTATAAATTACTCAGGCACACAGAACCATAATAAAGCAAGGCCGTGTCTCTCTACACCTGGAATGCACAACACAAGAAACTCTTTCTGGCATGTCCTGATGTCAACCTTGACCAAAAAGGAGTAAGGACAGAAACTACTGAAGTGTGGTCACCAACACTTGCCCAGCAAGTGCTGTAGCTATGGTAAAAAGAAGATATGATTAGATTATATTGTTCTTTAAGGACTAAAGAGCTTCCAAGAAGTGTTAAAACTAGTTGAAAGTGGTAACTGATATTTCTGATATGGACTCCTTTAATCTAATTTTTTATCCCCATCCCTATCATGGACATATTTTTTTTATATGTGATGATTAAAGACAGATAATTTAGTCCCATGTTCTCTTTCACTCAGTATGATCTCAGTCACCTGGAGTTTTCACAGTGCACAGTGCTCACTATTGGGATTAACAATAAGAATGAGCTTGGTTCTAGTATTCAAACTAGCTTTTAATTTTTCATTTAAATACTGCAATTAAAATAATATAGTACTAAATACAACACCAATAAAAAATAAGCAGTAATTTTTTAATATATTTGTCCAGTAGATATTGTGATTTTGCCCTTTCATGTTGAATAGGAAATTTGGAGGATTTTTTTCTGAAGAGATCAATACTCATGCTGGTAATGATAACGGGTCGCAAAATAATATAATATAGCTGGAAAACGGGCAGTGCTTCAGTGTTAACGTAAGTAACATGGCTTTGGGGTTTAGGTTTGTTTTAAACATGACTGCAGTATCAGAAGTAGTGGCAGGATCTCTTCTATGTGTCTTTACTAGAGCAGATACTTTTGCAGTGTCTTCAATTGAACTGAAGCAAGGTTTCAGATTAAACTGACACATTTTTTTTCCCAATTCAAAGGAGAAGGAAATTGGTTTTCTACTAGGAAAAATAACTACTATGTTTAATTGATTCCAGTAAGTTTGAAGCAGACTGTCCCTAAATGCTGATGCACAGTAAAGGCAGCAGTGCAGATAGAATTTTACAGCAAGTATAGTACCAGAGAAGGGCACCTGTGCAAAGAGAAGGTGACACACACAGTGTGAAAATGATACAGAAAAGAAGCCAAGGAACAAAATACAGGTTGCCATTAAGCACTTAAAAGAAAATTGTGCAGGGGCAGCAATAAGGGGAAGATTACTTGTAAAGAAATATAGGACTCAAGAGTTATTTGTGATTCCTGGAAAGAAAGATTTTCTTAGAAAAATATTTGACATTCTTGGCTGTCACTGCTTTCATTGGTACCCTATATGATAGCTAGTTGTTCATTATCAAATGACTAATTACTAGGATCTTTGGCATTGACTTAAAACACATTATCTTCATGCTATTCTAGATTTAGCAGGACGAAAGAAGAAATATATGGAATATTATGAGTTTGTCTTTTAAAAATATGTATATAAAGCATGCTAGCTCTATTATTTTTTCCAAATCACTAAAATAACTGATGAGGAAATAAGAAGTGCCTTTGGAGACCTTGTAAAGTTATACAGGTTTGGAGATGAGGTTTGAACAAGGTGAGGAAACTTTACTTGCACTTATTCTCAGTGTGCTTCTATCACATGTTATATAGCTATATACATCTTCGCTTTCAGGAATGTACAAGTTGTCTGTGTAGTAGTTTTTCTAACCCTGTGCTTATCCTCTTTTTTTTCCATATATGTGATTGCTTGCCTGTAAGCAGGACCCTGATTTTCAGAATTCATTCTCTTTCTATTCTGGTTAGATCCTGTTACAGCATCTCAGTTTCAGGATTGAACAGCCATATCACTACAACCAAAAGAAACTTGGGTTTGACTATCAGAATATGCTTTGTAAAAAAGGATTACTTAAACTTGGCAATGTAATGCTTTTAATGACTGTGGTTTGTTTTTCATGAAAAAACAGTGGTATTAAAGTAATGCATATTACCAAGACTAGCCAATCTTTGATATTATATTCACTCAGAACTGGAATGTAAACCAATTATTTTATTCATGTTTCTCTTCGTGTGTACAAATTACAGCAATCAGAACAAATTCTGTGGGTTTTTTTTAACAAATTTCAGTGAATCAATAGTACATACAGTAAGAACTGACTGTACATCACCCTAACATCCTTCTGGAGGCCGATGAAAAACATTGCATGTTGAAAGTGCTTTTCAGCAGGCATCCTGGTCTGGAGGCTGGAGGATCTCAACTTCAGTGACATCATGAGTGCATTGGCCTCCAGTTTAGATACCACTGTAAGTTCTTATGGTAATAAAAACACAGAAATAAATAAAATGTGCAAACAATGTATTTTCTAAACAAGGTGACAATATTATGGGTGGACAAAAAAAATCACAAAATGTGGCAATTCCAGTGTTTTCAAAACTGCTCTCAGGGCATTTTTAAACTGACTCCTAGCAATGCCAAAGCATATGTAGGCAAGATAACAAACCATTATTAAGTGTTTATTAAAGTTCACTTTCTTGTCCTCTTGTTGCTGTGCTCATTCATGTCCATAGAACTGTAAGAGAAGCTGTATCTAATATATCTAAATATATACAAAATCTAACAATTAGAATAATTGATTTCAGAGAAATTATGCCTTTTGTTAGTCTCATAGACTACTGGTTGGTATTAAAATACTTATTAATCACCAGCCAGTAAGTCTCTGCTTATTATGTAAAAAACTAGTTTTCCATTTTCATCTGTCATTTTCTTTATGACATTCTCCTGCAGTATATTATTTACTAGCTACAATTTGTGTTCAGTGAAAAGTCCCATTAAATGTCATGTTTAATATATTTTTAGGTAACTAAACATGAGATTTGATTTACCTGACTTTTAATTAAAAGTTAAAATAGAATAAAATGGGATTATTATGATTAAATTATTTATATTGCTAACATTAATATATAATACAGACACCAACAAACTTAATGAAGTCTCTGCTACAGGTACTATTGTTATATCATTACTTAAGTTGCTACTGATTATCTTATAAAAATAACAACTTTAAGAAAAGCAAACAAAACACAACTGGAATAATCTGGTTTGCAGAAGCCATCTGAATTCCAAATGCAGCACTCATGTCAATAAAGGAAAGGTTTTCTTTTCCATTATTTTGCAGAAGTCTTTAATTAAAAAATAATTTGTTTTAATTTAAAAATCATTCACTTAGTCTCCTGCTAAACTACCTATATCTACATTTCTTTGTGGCCCGGTTTTTAATTTTGAAGTCAAAGAGCTTCAAATGCAAGGAAGAAATCCATAGGTGCCATTAGTTCTTAATATTTTGTGTTTTTCAGGAGCAAAATGATCTCCAACCAAACTTGTTGGTGAGAATGCATGATTTTATTTTCTGAGAAAATATAAAATTATATGTTAGTATTGCTTTGCCTTGGTGCAAAAGAATTTAATGAATGTATACGGTATGTTTCAGAAAGAAACTAGAAGTGAAAGTTAGGAAAGTTAGGGATACTAAGACAATAATAAAATAGCGGTGGTGGTTGGGGTTTCCCCACCTATCTGCACTGGTAGTCCATACACGTATTTTTCCCATCTTGAAGTCGCAGAATACCAACTCTGTATATTCATGTCACAGAATCATAGAATGGTTGAGGTTGGACAGGACCTCTGGATGTCAGCTGGTCCAACCCACTTCTTCAAGCAGGGCCACCTATGGCAGATTTATCAGGACTGTGTCCAGATGGGTTTCTTTAAATATGTCCAAGGATGGAGACTCAACAACCTCACTGGGCAACCTATGCCAGTGCTCAGTTATCCTCCCAGTGAAAAAGTGTTTCCTAATGTTCAGAGGAAACCTCCAGTGTTTCACTTTGTGCATATTGCTTCTAGTCCTGTCACTGGCCACCACTGAAAAGAGGCTGGCTCTGTCTTCTTTGCATGCTCTCTTCAGATATTTGTACACACGAGTTACCCCCTGAGACTTCTCCACACCAAACAGTCCCAGCTCTCTCAGCCTTTCCAAATAAGAAGGGTTCCCCAGTCCCTCCACCATCAGCTTTGTGGCCCTTTGCTGGACTCTCTCCGGTATGTCTATGTGTCTCTTGTACTGAGGACTCCAGAACTGGATGCAGTACTCCAGGTGTGGCCTCACCAATGCTGAGCGGAGGGGAAGAACCACCTCCCTGACCTGCTGGCAACACTACACCTAATGCATCCCTGCATAGCATTAACCTTCTTTGCCACAGTAGCACATCTCTGCCTCATGTTCAATTTTGTGCTCAGCAGGACACTTTTCCATATGGGTGGCCCCCAACCTGTATTTGGTCCCTAGGATTGTTCCTCTTGAGGTGCAGGACTTTGCACTTCCCCTTGTGGAACCTCAGATGCCAGTGTCTGCATTACTTTTTTTTAAATTTATTGAAGGAATTCACATTCTTGCTTCTTTGAGGTAAATAACTATAATTTTTGGTATGTTTTGGAAAAAGTAAGATCACTGCCTGTCACATGCAGGTCAGTCTGTATTTAACTGTACTTGAGGAGTCTGAGATAAGGAGTTTGTTATATGTGAGTTTGGTTGCACTAATTGACCTCATACTGGATTAGATGTTTTTATACTCCATTTTCTATTTCCCTCACTTATTCTGTTACACTTGAATGTATTCTTTTGCAAATATTTAAAACATAACTAGAAACCTTTAATACAAAGGAATTGAAAATGTAATAGAATATTTTTTTTGCCATTAGTTCATATTTAAATATCCTTAGAGCAGGCACATTTATGATAAGAATGACTGCTGAAAATAGAGGTCTTGATTCAGCAAAATATAATACATAATTTAGTTTTGAGGCCTTGACAGTCCAAATGAGTTCAGTATCTAAACTACTTCAGTAACATGTACTGTATATTTTTATTGTATGTTACATGAGAGTCAGAACTCATGCCTAATACCTTCAGTTATTTGTATTAGACTCACATATTCCATTTATTTCTAGGTACAATCAACTATGTAGCTATACAGCTGCCCTGAAGTACATCTCAATTATTTTTATTCATCTAATCAGTAAATTTAATATTTTTGGTGCCACTATCTGAAAAGAGTGCTACTTAGCCTTCATTAGAAATTCAGTTACAAGTTTTGGATGCACAAAGTGAATTATTTAGAAACCATTTTGTTTTACTTGTTGTGACACACTGAAAATTCCAATAATATTTATTTGGCTGATAAATATATGCGATTTGGTCACATACAGTGTTCAACATATGCATATATATGTCTTATTGCACGTTTTGTGCTTACGCATTTATGTCCAACTGATTTTGTGAATATGGCACATTGCCTAGAAAACACGTGTGTTTTGCCCCTAAAACGTAGGAATTATAAATAGCACCTAAACCTTCATACTTATTTTGCAGCAACATACGTTTTTTCCTCTAGATGGCAATATATTGCAAGAAATATTGTCAATCTGTTTGCAATACTTTTAAACATTGTATTTGACAGTATCCAGAAGGTATTTAAAGTGAAATTACTCTTTCTTTTCATTTGAATCTTTTTTGAGGATTTATAAGTGTAACACAATATATGACTGAGAAAATCCTACAAAATGGGAAGAAGTAAATGAGTTAAGTAAAATCATCAGTCATAGTACATTCAGTGCTTAAATACTTACCTATAATCGATGGTGAAATGGACTTTTACATCAAGGTAACCTGTATAAGTATTTCCCAAGTATTTAAGTATTTTTCACATACATCACTGTAAGAAATGTGGCTTTTACATTTCCATATCAAGACTTCAAAATTCCATACTGATTCACTAAAATTTCTGTTTGGATCAGTAATTAAAATATAATGTACCAAAAATAATATTCTAAAACAGTGAACAATACTGATATGGAAAACTAAGTATAATATATTAGAGGTAGCAATACTGTTGTAGAATTGATGATTCAAGAATACAGTAAGAATTAATATGTCAGGAGAGGTGGTATCTTTCATAGACCAGCTGACAAAAGTAGGGTGTTAAAATAGACATTTTTCCAGGCATCTGAGTCAAAAACTTGTATTTTGCCCCTGTTCATACATTTTTAAACCTGTCTTAATCTTTTTCTGTTCTAGTATACTGTAGATTGTATTTTCTCGAAAACATTAAATAGAAACTCAGGGATTTCATGGTAGCAATGCACCAGCATATAGTAATCTGGAGCTTATTTATTTTTATATATGCTTTTAGAAAATACTGTGTGCTCCTGTTGAAAAATATTGAATTGAGACACTATTTGAATTCCACCGTATAACACATTTGAGATATCCTTTTTTCTATACATGAGTTTGATTTTTTTGTCAATAAATATAAATACTGATACTTCATTGGAAGATTTTCACCTTCACCCATTTCAGCAGAATGTGACAGATCAGTAAATCAGTCCAGAAGTTTATTCATAGTTTATCTTCCCCTGAAACTTCCAGTATGGATTCCTGAGGAATTACACAAAAGAAATATTTTACCCCTCACTTTTTTTGAGTCAAGAGGTGACCTGGTGACATGATCCTGAGGACCCTGAGGATAAGCTCTGCAGCTGGGAAGGTCAACCAATTGTGAAGTATGGCCATAAGAAAGAATGGGAGGGGGCAGTGAAGGGGGTCAGAAATGTCAGTTTTATGGCAACACGTCTGCAAAGATAAGTGTCATACACTTTGCCTCAGGATAACTCTGTGGGTTTAGGGATGGATTTCTCTGCACTGTATACTTGCCCTCTTAAAAAGGAAGTGTTGAACTGGTATTTTTGGCCTTCTGGATCTGATTAGGAGAAATGGGGGGCGGGGGGTGTGGTACCTGAGGCTAATAGATACAGAAAGGGAAGGCACAGATCAAGACAGCTGGGCATTTTAGGATACTGATAGTGGAAAAGCTGTGGGCATTTCCTTTGAGATGGCAAAAGGATGAAGATGACCCCACTGCTGACTACAGATTTTAAGAGGTCTCAAGCAAGAAAAAATGCTACCTGATTTCACTGTAGCAAACAGATAAAACCTGAAGATAGGTGAGAGTTAAGAAGGGAGTAGAGGAGTTTGCTATCTGGTTTCTTTGAGATAAAAACATGAAGGTTAAAAGACTAGTGAAGGGGTGGAGCTGTTCAAGGTAAAGCATAAATAGCATAGGGAGATCTGTAGACCTTTCTGTGGACAAAATACTAGTGAAGCAAAGAAATTAGTGCAGGAAGAAGTGAAAAAGAACTCCAGGATCCCTCTTAGCTAGTTAGAATGCAAAATTCACAATTTGAACAGTGGCAGTTTCAGAAACTGTTGACTATAACGTTTACTGTAGCGTATCTAGAGCCTCTTTGTAGCGTCCAGCCACAAAGTACTTCAAGTGCAGGCAACACTGAGTTGAGCTCTGGGGTGAAATCCTGAATGTGTTAAGGAAACATACAGGGTGCAACAGTGCTGCAGCGCTGCATCTTCTGCAGAAGGTGTTGGTCTTTGATCAGCAGTGTGAATATGCTTCATATAATACTTCTTTCTTAAACTCCTTAAAACTCTACTGTAATGCATTAAAATACAATAGTTGCCATTAGGAGTTAGTGATGTGCTTTTGCTGCTGCTGGTAGAAAGTAAACATCAAAGAACCCCTTAATAAAACCATGAAAATGATAGTGAAGAAAGATGCACATTTCAGGCAGAGCAGTGAAGCCCTTCGAAGCTACGAGGCTGTAGTATTACAGGTATGTCACATACATGGCTCCTGTGAGGCCGTGTAGATCTGGAGGATATTTCTTATTGTGCAAAGTTATTAGAGAGCAAGTTTGAGAGGAAAAAGGACTAGGATAAAGGAAATGTTCAACCTCTGATCTAGAATAGAGATGTATTATGGCTTTATCAATATAATAAATAAATAAACCCACACAGACCCGGCTAGTTGAGGGTTCAGCAACCAAATCCCTTTATTGGAAACAAACACCACCTTTTACATGCACCTCAAAGTAACACGTGACTCCGTTGACCAACCACCATGTGCGTGGGAGTACATTCGGGACTACATCTCCCAGGATGCTCCGTCCAGCATTCCTAAAACACACCGCTTACAGTGTGTAACTACCAGACACCAATTCTTCCCACTGTTTCATTTCTTCTTCCTGTGACCCAAGAAACTGCTTGGATTAGGGGATCACTCAGGATTTAAGGTGGCACAAGTACTCAGATATGGTGCAGCTCTTATGATACAACCTTTCTTTTTATATAGCCAAAGGGAACTGTATTTGCAAATCTGCCACAGTTCGGTGATCTCCAGCTGCTATATCAGCACTACAGGATAACTTACAAACCTCAGGCTTCTCCTATCAGTACTGAGACTTTTTCACCTTTGTCTCTAAAATTAGTGAGATGTGTAAAAAAAGCATCAAACTGTCTCTACCACCACCATTTTTGTCATTTATATCTCTTAGATCAGGGAATTAATTTGCCAAAAAGCATTAATCAGTAATTATAAAAATCTATATTATTTAAAATGAAACTATAAATCAGATGTGGCTGCATAGGAGTAGTGGTTGGAATTCATCTAGCTAAACTAGATTTCTAAGTGACAGTCATCTGGAACTGTCACCTCAGACTTTGATCCTTACTGTGAAAAAACAAGCAGATCCAAAAAGTAATTAATTTCATCAAGTTTGACCAGAAAGTGTCCTTTTCTCTCTATTAACTAGTTTTACACACTAAATTTAGGTAAAGTGAATCTCACTTAATATCTGCTCTGAACAGCCTTAGCCTGACTTGGTATGTCAAAAAAACCCCTGCTCTAAGATCTAAATGTATAAGGACTTTCTGTATTTTTGTAATGAAGCTGCAACAGAGTGACAGCAGTTTAAACTGAGGAAGATCTGGCCTGCAATATTGTTGTAATGGTTGCTACATTAAATGAAGTCACCTTATTTTCCTTAGAATGGTACTAATACATATGTTTGCTAACCTGTTATAAATTGAGATTTGCATTAAGGCATCTAAATTTGTTAGATATTTTCATATTCAAATTTCTGTAATGAATGCAAAGCCTTAGATGCTGTGGAAATAATACTGCACTGCCTTGAATCTTTTAAACTTGTTTCTGTCCATTCTAACTTTGAATGTAAAATGCTGTAAAGCAGCAGTATCTATTAACTTAGTACTTGTTTGGGGTAGTAAATAAATAAAGGGCAAGGAAGATAACAGTGATATTATCTTGTGGCAGAAGGTCATTCAAAATTGAATTAATTATTAAATAATTGATTCTTTACTCCATATGCAGAGTAGAAATTACTTCTATGAGCTATTCTTTAAGAATACTATCATTTATGTTAGTGCTAAAGTCGGTATCATACAGTTATGCACTGTAACTTGAAAAATCCTTTGTGATAATTTCATCCTGTAGATTTCCTCTCAAGAACTAGTTGTTCTTGTATCACCTCTGACATAACAGGGAATGTATCATTCTTGAAATTCACATTGTCTTATCGATATTTTAAAAGGTCTCATGTAATATCTATACTTATTTAGGAATTCATTCCATTTTCTAGAAAGTATGGAACATTTTAGATTAATTTAGGAATAAAGTAGGATGGATGCTGAAGCGTTATGTCTGATAGTAGGATATGGATGAAATCACAGGAATTAGCATAATTCCATATAGTTTTTGAGAAGCAGGTGCTATGAAAGATGACTGCTGTTGGGATTGTGACCTGTACCAATATTTATCCATGGATTCAAACCAATGCTTAAAATCCTAGACAGCTTTCTGCAATACCAGCTTAGAAAGGGTCTTTCCTTCTATGCTTCACATATAGGCTCAGTTGGAGACTGACTTGCCTTTGGCTTTTGACCAGAGCCTTTATGAAATTCCTGGTCTATGGCAACAATGGTCACAGCTGAGCTGTTTCTGATGGTACCAGCTTCTGAGTCAGAGGATTATATACAGTTATACCCACCCAGAGAAGTATATAGGGTACAGCGCGGCCCAAATTATACTAACTATGTGCACTTTGGATGCTTAAATCTAAAGTTTACTTTGTCGCAGTATTAAACTGAATTGTGAATGTTTCCCTCTTTAAAATATTTAATGAGACAATGATGGTTAACCTTGCTCCTCTAAAAGTGGTATCTGTCCTCCCTGGTCTGCACCACAGTGTTCACCACTTTGCTTTTGCTGGTACTACTGTTTGCAAGAGAGTTGCCAAATCAGGGAGCTACTCTGGCAGAGACCTTGCACTACACAAAAAGAGCTTGTGTTGGCCCCAGCACTGTCAGTTCCAAGCTGTCTTGATGCCTGAATCCCTATGTACACACAAGGAAGACAGTTGGAGTAAGGGAAGGATGACCTTCTCATCAGCCAAGTCAATTTAGTTTAGATTAAACTGTGTCCTTAGTCTGTACCAGCATAGTTCAAAGTTTCACACAGCCAGGGTGTTCTTCTCATTATATTACTAAAACTCCCTATATAAAAAAGATGTTAAAACTTTCAGAATAATGTCTTTTTTTCACATTTAAAAGGAAGATAAATCAGTCAAACATTTTGACGGTATATTTCTAATTTAAAGAAAAAAAACAAAACCCAGTGGGTCAGACAGAAAGCTCTTCCTCTGTTTTCCCATTTGGGCTTCCATCTGTTTACTGATATTGATTAATAGTCAATTCTTAGTTTTCTAGGGTAATTATATATGACAGATCATTAGGACTGTCTAGAAGGAGTGATGGAAAATGTTATAACTTCTGATATTTTTTAAGACACTGTTTGCCAAGGGGTTCTGTTTCCAGTACTAAGAATCAGATAATAACATGCAATTTTTTTCTAATATAAGATAGAGACAGTAAATAAAATGTATTGGAATAGTTCTATTTATTTTCATTGAGTTGCTATCAGTTGTGCTTTCTTGCTTGCTTGAGGGGAAAAAATCTGATGTCTCTAAGTCATCTATTTTAAAAGTCAGAATATGGTTTTGTAAGTTTTTTGTAATGGTCTGGGCCTGCCTTTCCCCAGCTGTAAATTGAGACTAATTTTTCACAGAGGTATAAGGAGACATAATTAATTAATATTTAGGAAATACTTTGAAATCAACAGATGGAACTTTTTTAAACTTAGTGCTACATGAACAGTGTTCCAGAGAGCTATGTTACTTGGATAATATTCTGCCAAAATATTGTGCCAAATATGTAAGTATCAATCAATCTGTAAAAGTGAAACTAAATTCAGAATTGCTAAAACTCAGTACATCATGGAAACTAATTAAATTAACCAAAAATGGAGTGTCGTGCTCCTGACAGGGAACAGAAACTACCTGATGTGATTATTTTGAAGGAACCTTCATCTTCTATGTGTCAAGAATGAGTTTTTCTTTTATGAAGCTATGAAGAACTTACTTTCTTTGCAGAACAGACCATCATGGGATAAGATTTGGACACATCATAATTGTAAAAAAGGAGTTTTACTTGATTAGCAAAGGAACAGGCAAAGACACATTTTGTCTCTAACGATGCTTAAATACAGATTGACCCAGATAACTTTAAGGGAAATGCCAGTTAAGAGTGCAATTGTTCAAATCTCCTTGAATATCCACTTAAGAGAAGTATATATTTCTCAGGACAAGAGTAATTGTAAGTGGGTTGAATGACCCTTTAAATCTGCCTGGTTTACTCTACTTTGTGGATAGGGAACTTGTATTACTGCTATGGTTGACTGTATTCCTAACATGGTGCCTCAGTTGCTAAATTTATATCATGAATGATATCACTTATTAAAGTAAAAGTAAGCAGTGCTAGTAGCAAGTTCAACTATTTTGCCTGCTTTTAAGAAGTGAAAAAGGAGTAAAACAAAATACAGAATGTAAAACAACAACAACAAAAACCCAAGACAAATGCTGGATTTCTGGTTATTGAGATTTATTTTATTCTTATGGTGTTATCCTGTTCATGACAATGTAAATCAGTAAAAACACTAAAAGAACCAGACATAGTATAAGCAATGGATGAATGTGCCAAAATTTTATTTGTGTATCGTTTTTATACGTAATGGCATGACACCAGACAGCTCAAAAGCATGCAGATGAACCCTCAGTTTGTCAGAATTTCAGAGAACAAAAAAGCAGCCTGCAGCTAGCTTTCTCCACCTATGCCTGGCACAAACACATAATCAAAATGCTGTATTTTATTGCTAAATTGAAAGAACCAAACAGTGCAATTTTAACATCAAGCAAGAGCTAAAGCTGGCAGAATAAGAAAAAACAATAGCATTCAAAGAAAATAACAACAACAAGGAGGGAGTAATATGGTCCAAAAATGAATAAAAGACAAGGGACCACATCCAAGGTTGTAAAACATGGTCAGAGATAAAATATTCCCAGTAGAAGTAAATGGGAGAGGCACTATATCTCATAATGTGGTCATGTAGAAAATTCCGCAAATCATCCTTTATGCAGCCACCAAATACCACTTTGTCTCTGCACTGTTATCCATTTTTTGGCATTGTGCATTTATTTCCATTCTTTTTAGGGGCTACTATTTTAATTATTTTAATCCCCTTGTTGTTGGTGGTGGTGGTGATGGAAGGCTGTTATCAACAAAAATATGTAACATATGCCTACTATTGGCCTCATCACTCAGAGCACAGCAAATTTTGGCTATGTTAATGTGCACTGAATGAGGCATGAGAGTAAAGCTTTGACCCTTCATTTAAAAGAGTTTTAATTTTAAGTGCCTTTTAAGATTCCTCATAATTACTTCCTGCATGTCAGGACCCCAAAGGGACACAAATGTGAGGTTATCTGACAGAAATGTAAATACAGTTTGTATAGAGATTGTGAATTTTGTTCTAGTGAAATGCTGTATGTGTACAAATACAGATGAACAAAATGGCTAATGCAATATCCAACTGCCACCAAAGTGAGATGGTTCTACTCCTCCTATCCCCATCATTGTGGTCCCCCTGTGCATCCACTCTAGCCCTTTTCAGACATGCTGATAATTGTTTGATAAATTAACAGAAATTTAATATAATATAGAAGAAAATATTTCAGCTCTTTCAGAGGCTGAGATCAAACAAAAGGGCATTTCTGGGAAAAGCCAGAGACATAGTAGAAGAGCAGTTGGGCGAAAGGTTGGGTGTCTACAGCCACCTCCTTTAGCAGCAACTGGCTCATATCTGTCACCCTCAGAGAGAGAAAATTCCCAAGAGCATAAAAGAGGGAAGTAACAAAGCATGAAATAACCCCCATGATAATGAATCTGCCACTGGGGAAAAGCTAAAGAAAGAGAGCATTTATGTTAAATGCTTATAGCTCCAACTTTCCCACTCTAGGGAGGAATAATTTTTATATCTTTCATAAGAAAAAATTAGGATTACACCAAAGAAGTGACTGATTCTACCATCAGTTTCTTTTCTGAATGGAAACAGCTTATGTTTTAAGAATTTTTGCTGCCTGTTTATCTCACAGAAGGGATAGCAAAATTGTCACTGATTGGAGTTCTTTCAACAAAATGGAAGCAAGTTCGGCTGAACCAAAGTGGAGAAGTGATTCAGGGAAAATGCCTTGGAAAATCTGAGATGGGCAAACCCCCCTAAATATTCAAATAGAGACCAAATGAAATTAAAGACAATCTGACATTTTCTTTAAAAAAAAAAATCCTGGAAAATTCTGACCCACTGTAAGGACTTTGAGGATTTTCTCTAGTTGGCCAGGGGAGCACAACTGAAAAGCCTCCAGAGTAAAATAGGCAAATAGAATAGATGGCCAGCAACCTAACTGTCATCTAGAAAAGTTTTCCTCCCAAGAAAACTTTGGTCAAATTACTAACAAAGCTGTAAGAAAGACTGATAGAGTTGAAAAATCACAGTCATAGACCTTCAGGGAAAAAGAGCTACTAGCATTTATATTTGGACCATCCAAAGAATTTGCATAGGATTGGGGTATTTTTGCAAATGTTTTCTATATTTTGTAACCCAAGACCTTGCTGGAACAGGTTCAATTTGCAGTGAATCAATTTTAAATATTTAGGCAGAACTGGAATTGCACTTGAAATTGATTGAAAATAAGAATAGGTCCCTCTGAGTTCTAAAATTTGCTAAGCTGCAAACCTTAGAAGTACAGCCCTGTGACAGAAAATGATTTAGGCTTTTGAGTGAATAGACGAATCATGTTAAATTCAATTTGTGGAACAAGAGAGTGTAGCAATAATAGGAACACAATATTTGAGAGTTGATAAGTGGTGAAAATATATGCACAAAAAGGGCTTTTAAAAAGAGAGAGACAGGCAGACATGAATATTATTAGTTTTTAAGAAATCTTACAGCAGCAAAAACTGGAGGAGCAGAGGCTGGCCAAGAAATTCCCTTCTGTCACTATTTGTTTATTTCTCATACTTGAGTGATAATGATAGGAATATGTAGCTAAAGACTGGAAAGCTTGAAATATATTGGACAAGTGCAGAAATTGAAGGTTTAGATACTGATTTATTAATGAACTAGTCAATAATAACTGTGAAAGAAAACCATTCAATTGGTCCTAAGTGGAAAAAAGCAAGGATAGAGAATGATCTGCCTGAAAATTCATATTTGAAAGGAAATTTGAGCAGTTAAAATAAACAATATTGCAGTCTCCTCTGGGATCTTCAAGGTTCAGTGGGATATCTAAGTATACACTCATCTACCTTTCTTTAATGAGTCCAGGAAAGCAGAAACTATTATATGTTCCATATATGGAATAATGAGATTCTGGTTTAAGATCAGAAATCGATCAGAATCTAAATTTTCAAGGCCTTAATAGGTTTAAAATGGGGAACAAGTTGAAATTTTTGTTTCTCTGACTATTTTTACTAGCTGCAGTTATTAAAAAAAAAAAAAGGTGTTGATCACAGCCTATCAAATCATGGTATTTTCACAGTTTTTGGAAAGGACTGATAATAGTGGCCCAGTGTTGATCACAGTAGATCATACTGTTGATCTACTGTTGATCATAGACAGTTTTCTAACCTGGAGTTAATCCTCAAAGTGTAAACTGTTCCAGGAGAAGGAACAATCTGTAAGAAGGTCTTGTTTATTAATACACACTAAACAAAAAAACAACCCCCCACAAAAAACCAAAACCAAGAAGCCTTTTTTATTGGCAGCAAATATTATTACTTGGATTTTGAGACCAGTTGCAAGAATCATGGATTTGCATAACACAATTCTAAATTGTCCTAATATGAATTATAATGCTATTTTTCATTGCATGAGAGGAAGTTTGTGGTCAGGGGGAAACATGCATGTCAGTAAAGGTCTTTAAGTACAGAAATAGTGAGAAAAGCAACTCATGAAGAGACTGGGAAAAAACTTTAGCTTAATAATGAAAAAAGTACATTGAAACCTGATATAAGCTAAGCTTTGTTGGGACACTAATTACAGTGATCTAAGAAAGCGAAGGAGAAACTGCTAAAAGAGATGTTTACTCAGGTACAGAAAAGTTCCATTCTTGTCTTATAATTTCAGAACTGAAAATTTTCCTGCTTCATCTCACTGGCTGCTGGAATGGTGTTCAGATAAATGAAAAATTACCAAAGACAGGATCGTTCTAACAAAATTGCTGTTCAGAGGATGATTTTGCAAACAGTCACCTAAAAATCACTGAGTTTGTCGTTTGTGGTTTTTCATTTCTTTTTGACTTGATTTGGGTTCTTTTTGTAATCACATTGACCTTACACTGTGATGGTGATTAAAAAGACTTAGTGAGATTCGAATGGTTGAAATGGCCCCTTCTCTTGAAATGGGCGTAAGTTTGTAGGGCTGGTTCACCGCATTTCTTTCTAACAAGTGTTGGATATACAGTCAAAAAGAACACCCTGTGTGCCAAATTCATAAATTCATAAATTTGAGCAAAGAAACCTATCAACTAGTCTGTGTGAGGTACTGAAGGGGTCAAAGACATTTGGACTTCACAATAACCTCCTTCTTACAGTTGCTACTTACAAATGTCCATGTTTTCTTAAGGATTGTTATTGATCTGTTAAAGAGAAAGAATGATAACATTTAAAACCACGGTAGCCCTGGTTTTAATTTTAATTGTACAGACATCGAAAAGGACTATACATGCTACTGATCTGAGTATATAACGTGACATTACAAGAACTGATTGGATCCTGAGCCATCCATGTGGGTCGATAAGGACCATCTGAATGACTGATAATCAGCATGGCCAAGCACAAAGGTACAGGAACTGAGATTAGCTAATAGGACAGAAGTCACTTTCTAAAAAATAATCTGTCAATAGATGTTTGGGCATTGATCACACATATAATTTGGTCTTGCTGTAAGGGGGAGCTTCTCAGTCTGTTATTGGGGAACCAGAGTAAACTTGATGAAAACTTCAATGTTATGAGATTGTTATGAACAATATCCTGACAGGGGGCAAATATCCTGACAGAAAGACAACACAGTTGTGCGAGTAGCAGAATTTATTAGGCTGGTTATTCTTTTCCTGTTTGTATCATAGATCAGCAAAGGCTGCATTTCTCAATGCCAGGGTTTTACAGGAAGGTGCTGACAAGTCACAAAGTGTTAGAAAACTTTAGATAATTTTAAAAGGTGAAAATAATTATAAAAATTATATAAAATAAAAATTATTCTGACATTTTTCTAGAATTACCTTAATTCGTTCGGAGTGAGGAATTAGGAAGCATCTAGTGGGCTGGGTATAGCTAAACTACCCCTAGTTGCTACCAGCCCTGTAGTTACTTCAGGGAAGCGTGCATTTACACCTGCAGTCAGGAATTACAGCTCTCCTCTATGCAAGAAATTAATTGGCAGTACTCAGGATTGGCTTTCTGGTTATTGCATCTTACTGACAGGAGTGCACCACATACAGAAGGGGCCCAAAAGGGAGTAATGTTTGAGCAATACTTTAGACATCATCATTTTAAAAATGAAGACAAGTTGGTGTGTAAGAGATGTCACGTGGAGGTTGCTGCAATTAAAAAATTAAGACCGTGTGTCTATGCTTTGAGTTCCGCCCCCCAGTAGTTATATTTGTAAACCCCTTTTGTGATGCAACAAAACAAAATAGCGTCTTTATGTTGTCTTTGATGAGTATATGACATATATGCTTTTTTCTAAATATCAGGTTTAGTCATATTTCTTGGTTGCCTATAGAAAGAGCTTTTAATGATTGAACCTGAAGAAACCAGTAAGTGTCACCATGATATTTACCTGTGCATATTTTTCAAACACATAATCTTATTATTTTCCTAGATCTAGATTTTTCTTTCTCATATAAAAACTGCCTTCTTTTTGTAGGCAATCCTTTTGAGTACAGCGGAACCGGTTATGATGAGCATTACTATTCAGAGTGAGTAAGGTGGTTGTAATCTTGTCCTTAATGTGTATCTTTTCTACAACTTACTTATTAAAAGATCTTTTACTTCTTTTTATTTCTACCTTGGGAAAAATGATCAGAGGAACAACTTTTCAATTGTGTTTATTAAAGTCTTTCTGGTATAACTCAGGAGAGGGGAAATTTTATAGCATCATTACCTCCTTATATATTTAGTACACACGGAATTTCGTTGTGTGTTTTGAGTATTTTTTTTTTTTAAAGCAGTTCTTGATTCTAACATATTTTGTTGATATAGTAGTTATTAAAGACCAAAACTGGTGAAAATGTTAATGCTTTCTAAGTGACCACCCAGGGAAAATGCAGTAACCATTACTGTTAAAGCTCCCGCATTGGCAGAAAGGATGACAGATAAACTGGAATGTGTCAGTACTTCAATTCAGTTACATTGAAATGTAAAGTCCAAAAGAAGCTTTGTTAGGTTTTCAAAAAGCTAGCGCTTGGATTCATACCCAGCTGCAATGGCACAGTGCAGTACTGTCTATTACTAATGTCAGTTTCAACGCCATTGCCCAAAAAGGTTACTGAATACCCCTAACATCATTTGGGCTGCAAAATGAACTTCTCACTCCAATGAACGTCTTCTCTTCTTGCTATGAAGACGGTACAGTGAGAGCATTTGCTAATTCATTATCATTCTATTGTGTTTAATTATCACTTTCATAACTTTTTCTTTTGTACTTAACTCTTTTTCTACTTCCCCTCCATTTTATACCTGAAAGACGAAAAGGTTTCTTATGATAAAATTGTTTATAGACATTACCTTCCAATTATACACTCCACATCCCAAAATTTAACTTGATTTCTGCTTTGGTCATTGAACAGAAGGATAACCTATGCAGTATGGTTTTAAAAAAGAAGCTTCTGGCTCCATGCGAGAGAATCAGAATGGGAGAGATTTAATTTGAGTTCTAGGGAGTTAGTTGTAACAGCAAGGACAATGGCTTAAATATATGAGCAGATTTAGCTGGGTTGGGTCTAACCCATTTTTTTTCCCCCAAAGCCTACCATTCTCATGGCATTGTGCTAAACAGTATGGCATTTGTACCTGAGCAGGTGCAGCTTACATTCAGGTGGGTAAAACATAACACACCCATTTTCAGTTCAAGTTCACATTTGCATGCACTGGGGGGACTCTGTTCACCCATATTGTTTCTCCTCTGAGACAAGCATAGCTAGAAATAGGTCATCTACTGCCTACACCTCCCTATTCCAAATGTCGCCTCGCCAGCAAAGAACAATTTTGAGTTGCAATTGGAACCCATTGATTTCAGCAAAGCCTCATTTGTCATAAAACTGGGAAATTCAGTTGCAAATCAAACTCCATATATTCTGCCACTGAAAAATTTAAAGACTTATCATGCTGTACAAAGCAGTGAAAGGTGTGGAAAAGCAAATTCTGAAGTTCATAGGGTGGTATAGTCAAGTTCTTCAGATCCTTAAACAGCAATGCATAACTTCTAATGAAAAGCAGTCTCAATATTTCACTCTGCTTCAGATAGAAGGAAAATACAACTCTGCAGCAGAATTTTAAAGTTGAATCAGGTGCAGTAATGTAACCTTATCTGAAACACGAACAAAAGAGCAGTTGCCCAGAAGAAATGAATGATCAGCTTCTGCCCACAGATGGCTGATAGGAATGGTAAGCTATTTTTCATCGTTTGGTATGTTCTTTCAATATTATCATTGCACATTGAAATATGTTAATGATTTAAAAAACAAAACCAAACCAACTGTTGCTGAGAAAATAGTAGATAATTTTAAAGGTAAATCTCTATCATGTTCTTTGAAACATTTTTACAGGAAGCCTTGGGTCACACAGAACCTACAGTGTGAACAAGTCCTAGATTGTAAGCTTTTGGGAACAAATAGGTTTCAGCTGTCAGGCAAGGAGGGAAGTATGTGCATCTTTCTGTTAGGATATATTGTAATTTATATACAATGTCCTTGTCTTATATGTGTGATTTTAAAAACAAACAAACAAACAAACAAACAAACAGTGTTGTTGACAAAACTAAATACCCCAAATTGTGAAGTTATTAGGAGGGCTCTTATTCTGTCTTCTGGGGAATAGGGATGTGCCACGTGTTTTCTTTTGTATTTATAGAATACTATGAACACTGAGACCCTGATGTTCTGTTGCTACTCATATAAACAATTGTATTTATTTAAATAAGAACAATAAATATTTATGACCTTTATATTTTGAGTTTCATGATACAAATTTCCAGTTCATATTTACATTCACATCCTTACATAATAAAAACACTGAAAGCCAATGAGTTGTATACTTTTCTATATATTAAATTATACACTTAGAATAAAATTTGGGTTTGTATTTATTGATACATCTAAACTGTGTAATTTTAGTTGTTAATTGTACTTATAGATAATTTGCTAAGAGTTTAAGTGGAACAGTTGCTCATTAGTGTGTGACAAGGATGAACAGTTGATTGAAAAAAGTAATCAAAAAAGGCAATTAAATCAATATGTTTTCAATGCTTATCTGTAGTTTGGAATATTACCATCTAAAAGTACAGGCATAAGTTGAGTTGGATTAAATTCTGATTTCTTTGGAAAGGTTCTCTCTGTCTCAAAAAGCATTGATTAAATGCATTGAAACAAAAATCTTGCCAGTTCCCTTGTTCTTTAGGGGAGTTCCTATAGTAATCATCTAAGAAATGGTATGATTTTTTTTCATAACACTAGCTCTATCCTCAAAGGGACATAATTGGGAAATCCCATCTGTGCATATCATCTGCTGCCTGTTAAATTACTTTGTTCAAATTGAGTTTGGTTATATCAATCAACCGCAGACTAAATGCAATTCCTGAGGAGGTGGTTAACCTTAGTAACAGTTACTGGCAAGTGTTTAAATTACTATTGTTCACGGGGTACTGGGGCAGATTATTTTCTAGAAATATATTAGGTTTCCTCCAGTTAAACTGAATACTCAGATATAGGTCCAAACCCACAGATTTGTGAAGGTACAAGTTCAGATCAGTCAAAATAGAGTGCTAAGATGATCTCCACATTTAGAACAAGACAGAAATACTTGAAAGTATTAACATAATATTAATATTTCAAGTCTTTAAAATGCATTTAATAACTTTAATTTGCTGAATTAAAGTATGAGAGCAGATATATCACTATCCATGCAAAGGATATAACTGTTTTTAAGCAAGGAGTAGCTTAATGGTGAGCCTTTCAAGAATTGCACTGATGATGACCAGAGGGAGCTGCTAATCAGCTGATAGAACCTCCTAGCATCCTCTGAGGTTTAATCAGCTCATTTTGGCTAACCCAAAAGTGAACTTCATGGCAGATCTTATTTTCTAAAATTGGATGAACTGAATCAACTGAAATGTATTAATTTATTAGCTGTTATCAAACCAGAAATTTGAATCTTCTCACACCACTAAGGCTTCAAAGAACTGGCACTGACACAGCACTATATCAGTACTATGTTTCAGGTAGCCTTTATTTTTATTATCTTTTCAGGCTGCAATCTGATTGTAACCATTAAGGCAAAATAGAAATTAGTACAAATCAATCCCTTTACTTCCTGATGATCTTCTTCTGACTTGTTGAAAGGATCATATGACAGAATAATTTGTTTACTTCTCCAATATGTGTACTAAAAAAAAAATCTACTGAAACAGTGAAGTCTTAAGTCAGAATACCAGGCTATGAGTAGGTAGTAATAGTGCCAAATAATAAAAGGCAAACCAGCCAGACACAGAGAGAATGACTACGTTGTTTAAGATATAAGAAACACAAAAAAGAAAAAAATGTTCTGTGTATTGTTCTGCCTAAAGGATGACTGAAAGGTTGATTTATGGAAGATCATATAGAATATATGTATAAAATTTTCGTTATTATTTTCAGATTGAGAGAAATAAAATATGAAATAAAAATTCATTCCACTTGACTGGACTTCATTTCCAGCAAAAAACTCCCAATATATATTAAAAATACAATAAAAAAGACATTATAGTGAAATCTGTGGAAAAAACCTGCATTCAGTTTGATTAAAAAGAAAAAAAAGGTAAACACCTACATCAAACTGCATACTGTTCTGGAAGGAAGTTAAACAGTGTTGAGGCTCACCCAGAGGGATATCAGAGATGTAATCTGACACAAAGACATCTCTCGCTGCAGAGGCCTTTGAAAGAAAATGTGTTTCCTCTCATTCTCAAGATTATACAATATTTGGAAACATTCAGTAGTTCCAACTTTAGTACTTCCAGTTGATCTCTGATGTAGGTTACTTACGTATCTTTTAAGACTTGTAATGCTAGTATAGCAAAACTCTGAAACAAATTTTCAGGATTAAAAAAAATAGCTATTTTAGGCTTGAGAATGTCTGTACGTAAGATTCAGCCTGAAACTGAAAATACTCAGAATTAGTCTTTTACTTCTTGACAGCTAAATATATTAAAGTGTAGAATGGTCTCTCAAGGGAAGCAGTGAAAATTCAAATACTTGGTACTTTTAAAAGTAGGTTTGGCAAATGCGTAGTAGATGTGTAATAGCAAACAATGCTGCTTCGGCAAGCAGAAAGACTGTATAGCTGTCACCCAAACTGCTATCTCGTAAGATTGAGGGGTTCAGCTGCTGTTTAACACTGGCCCCAGCATGCATCTTTTGCTCAACTAAGCAATTGCTCAGTAATGTAATTTTGAGACCATACTAATGAATTTTGCATTTTTGAAATAGCATGGATAGAATGGACTATGGAAGACATAGAATGGGTCATAGAAGACATTTTGTTTGTTGCCCTAGGTCAACAACCTTGAGGTTTGCTTCTGTTCTGTCTCTGTGATGTTTTGAGAATCCATTTATGAAACATATAGATGATCTCCACAGGTCCCTTCCAACCCTAACAATTCCGTGATTCTCAAACATGCATTTCCAAGAATGACTTTTGGCATTCCCATAGTCAGGACCTAGGAACTTTTTTGACCTGACTCCATAGAGTGAGAGAAATGGGATTCATCACTGGCACACTTTTCTCCATGACCTTTTCTGAACAGATTGTATACCAAATGAATTTGGCATTATAGGTAAGTTGAATAGGTGGTTAAAATAGTTCATTTTATGGGTGATTGAGGCTGTCACTGTTTCTCTACAGTGAGGTTTATGTCCCAGCCAATGAGATCAGACCCATCAGTTTCTTTTGCCTGACACCAAGATCCAGTTTCTCTCACACACTCCCATATGAAACTAAAATTTTCTTTCTCATGAGCTGAACTGTCAGGTCTTGTCAGCTAGCCAAGTCTTCCCCTACTGTTTGACACACTTGTTTTAACTGTAGATTCCCAGCTAACTCCCCATTTATAAAGTACCCCATACCTCAGTTGCATCTTCAACAATTTTTCACCTATTTTTTCTTAGTCACCTCCAGATATCCCCTCTTACATTTCAGATATGATTGAAGCTTCCTTACAGAAGTTTCAGCAACTGACAATGAGCATGAAGCTCTCTAACACACTGCTAATACAACATGCATCTTTTCATAGCAGAACTAAGCAGTACTGGTTAGCCTCTGCAAACTCACAATTCCTAATCTTAAAAAATCTGATTCCTAGGCTTTGTCTCTGATAAGGGGAACATAGCTGCTACTGCCTTACTTAACACTTTCGACTGAAATTCTGACTGCATCAACAAAAATAAACAATTTTAATGTCTTATCTATACATTGGCATATTACAGGCAGCCTTAGGAGTCATAGTCAGCAAATCAAGCAGTCAGTTGTATTGGGAAAAAAATGTGGCATGTAGGTAGAGGCAATATCTTTTCTTAGAACAGCCTGTATAGTTGGAAAAAAGAACATACAATCCCTCCTTAAGTCTGGTGTAGAAACAATAGACTTCAAAGTTAAATATGAGTTGACAACACCTGCTCAGTTTAATTTGTTTTGTTTTCTCTTTACATTTGTGCCAAATTAATGGCTAGAAGTAGCAGAAAAAGAAAATAGAAATGAAAAAAATTACCTTTTTATCAGCTCATTTGGTTCATCTTTTGTTTGCTTCCTTCCTCTACTTGTTCCTGCTATCAGCTAGATTATTTACTCCTGCCTTGTACTGGCTTTAGCATCCTATGTGATTGCAGCAGATTCAATTTTTTAACCTGGCTAACCTTCTCCATGCAGCCCTTGTTTTTTTGATTTTTTTTTTGGTTGGTTGGTTGGTTGGTTTTTTCCCCCCTTTTCTGCAAAGTTAAGAGTTCTTTTTGCCATTTTAATGAGATGAATCAGTTTATCTTGTGATCAGATTATCACCAGTGCTTGTTCTAAGTAAGCTGTAAGAGTGTGGGCTAGTGCAGATGGAAGCGAAAAGCAAAAGTTTCTCCTTTGAAAAAGAAAAAGCTGTTCAGTTCCTGCTGTGCTGCAAAACTGTACTCTGAAATATGGGCAACTGGATGCTTGTCCCCAGGGGCAATGGAAATGTTTCTGAAGCTTATGGACATTTCTTTTGCCATATATCCAGGATAAATGTGAGTGGTAAATTAATTGGTTTGTGGAATAGATAATTGAAAAAATAGGAGCCAGCATTCAAAATACAGAGTGGCTTCCAAAGATGGAATTAAATTCTGTTGTCGGAAGAGGTTTCCTTTAAATAGAAATTCAGATGAGGCACTGTGCCAATATTTGTTTGAGCTATATGCATGGCAAACTAGCAAAATTACCTAACTATGGAAGTCATCAAGAAAGACCCAGAGACAGACATATAAGCCCTTACCTTGCAACACACTGCTTAGACATAAGAGACTGAAGTGCTAGTAGAAATGAGATTTGGGATTCTAAGAAGCGGTATTTATTTTAATTTGCTGACATTTAGAGGAATAAAGTATTATTGATATAATGTTATATCACAAAAATATTATATTTACCTAATAGAAAAAAACCCTCATAAAACTTTAGATTCAGCTAATTGTTTGGGTAAAATAAAGGGTACGTTTTTTTCATGGATAAAGCTGTGCACAAAAATACAGGTAAAACTTGTGTTCCCTAAAAAACTATTGGAAAAAAAAAGATGCTTTGATATTTCAGAATTTTTTTATCTGATCCCTCTCTTCATATGATTAGGAAATTTCATGCGGAGGAAAGCAAATAAAGGGAGATATAAATGTGGTTTGTCAGCTTTGGGTTTTTTTCTTTTTCCCTCTGACTCTTCTAATTGACTGGTGATAAAACAGTTCTATTTGTTCCTTCAGGTACGTATCTCCTGATCAACTGCAAAGAGAAATGTTATTGGATGAGTGTAGCTATATACACTTAGTGAGAAAGGTAAATCACATGAAAATATTCCAGTCAACGCTTTGATCTTAATGTGCTTTTTGCTTCACATGGTCAAAGAAAAAATATTTTGAAACAGAGATATGTATTTATTTTTAAAATCGTAACTTCCTTTTAGAATTTTAGGGCTCATCTTTCTACTGATTCCCTGTTTTTCACAGTTGTTTCCCTTAGAGAAGAAGCTATATTTGTGGAAAAAAACAACTAGAGACAAATTGAATATTTTAAATATTCTTTCCATGCCTTTACCTCCCTTTCCTTTCTTCTGGAAAACTGATTAAAAACATTCCTTTCAAATCCCACTTTGACCTTCCACTTCTTATTCTTATCCTACCTTTCATTCTTTGAGCATTAAACTTTTCCTTTTAATTTTCAGTGAGGAAAAATGAAAAGAGTGAATAAGTGTTTTGATTCTGTTCTCCAATTTCATTTTTACTAAGTGAATGTAAATACTGAAGGAAAAATATCCCCTTTGAAGCATTATTGTTTCTAAATTAGAAAAATTAAAAATAATTGAAAAATCATAATCATTTGCAAATTCATTTTTGCATAAATATTTAGCCATATTACTTTGTAACTCAAAAATAATAAATGATCATTCTCCTCTTAGTTTTTTCCTGTGTTTGGTGTAAGCCTGGTAGTTCAGGATATCTTATAATTGCATATGTACAGCACCCAGAACAGTGGAGTCTGAATGATATTCAGACCTTCACTTATAGAAGCAAACTGTAAACAGAGCAACAGTAGGAAATACAATCTTTAATAATTTTATAGTGGATAAAAAATGGTAGAAATTATAATGTAGAAGCTACCTATTGGAAATGTATGTAATTACATATGCAAAAAGTTCTTTAATAATTGAAACAAATTATAGTTACAGAATTATCTGTTTTTACTTAAATTCTGAAGACTTAGTATTTCAAGCCACTACATATTAATACCAGAATTTTACAATTGCTTTGAAAGAAATGCTTTTAATTTGGATTTATTATGCTAATTAAAGAGAACTAAAGAAGCACGTGGAACTGATTACTTTTAAATCAAATGAGCATTCACAAAAAATTAATATACAATTGGTCCTGGGAAATGTACAAGCTGAATTTCCTGTTCAACAAAATATGTGAGGTGAGCAATTGTTCTTAATGTAGTAAGGGACTCAGAAACATTTGCATCCATTTTTATTTCGATATTATCTGTTTAGTCAGAAATATTATTAAGTGCTTTAGGGTGATACTAAAATTCTTGTGCATTCTGTTGCCACTCAAACCCACGCTACTCTGCCCCCTGCCCTGTCCTGTTCCGTCAACAACGAGCTTGTTTTTTCTCTGCAAAGCAGCTTCCTGCTTTTCATGAAAGCACTTCTTTCAGCTACCACCTTAATATTCCTTTTTCAGAAATAATTTGTATAGAGTGTGGAGTTCCTTTGAACGGCAGAGAGAAGCCATACAGAGAGCAGGACTGGGAGAAGAACAGAGATAGCTGCCATCTGCCACTTTAGCTAAACTGAAGCAAATTGAAAAGGCTCTTCAGCACAAGTTCTTCTTTCAATTTATTTGTTTAAGCCCATCTCGTGGACTAAGGAACAAACCCCCTTCGTTTAAAAATGTACTCTTTTTTTGACATTGTATCTTTCTTTTACTGATTGAACAGGGATATTTTAGAAAATCAGCGTACTGTGTATGACACCAAATTTAGTTGGAACTGGGGAAAAAGATGCTATTCAAAGCCCATTGACAGAATTTAGAGGTTTAGAGTGTATGCAAACAAATACGAAAGCTCCATATTTTCAAGTTGAATGTTACAATAATGAACAGGAAAAGTAGTCCTGTAAAAGAAGGGAATATGCTGTTAGGGTTAATGCAATGAGAGAAAGCTAAGAAACTCTGCAAATGCTAGCATTAACCTACACGAGCAGGCCTGTTGTACTTGTTATCCTTAGAGTAAGCGGGAACACAGAATATGTTTATGTCTCTCAGAGAACACAATGTGTTTGGGACTTCCATCAGTTGCTAGCTGTAGTCATTATGCTAGTCTTTTGTCTCTGTGAATCACAAAAGACTGAAATCACTGAAGGCAAGGCTCAGCCTTATTCCGTACGGTTCTGGAAGATTTGTAGCTTTGATGTTTCAAATCTGTCCTTCAAATCTGAAGAAAATTAAGCTAAAGGCAAATTTTGGCCAAGTTTATGCATTCAGGATAATAAAATCATGAGATGCAAAGAATTAATAATGATTTCCAGGAAAGTGCCTAAGAAGCATGCTGCTTAGGGTGTATGCACAGGCAATTTAGGGTCCATATAAGTATCTGGGTAAACTTGGGCATGCAACAAATAATTAGCAGTAGCTGTGACAGTTATGAAGATGAATGGGAAAGTTTTAAAACTCGGAGTCTATTACTTAGCTTGTGAAATTTCCTTATTTAAATGATAAACTGTTTAATTGAATATACACTTTTTAAAGTAATACTTAACCCAAATACATTTCCTGTCTGAATCTTTCTCTTATTTTGCAGATAATAATATCTGTAAAAATGTAATAAGTCTTAGAACTATATTCTCAATATGAAGGTCAGGCATTAAAGAGAATATGAAATGAAGAAAAAGAATAAGAAACTAGACCATATAAACTCTACAGTTATGTGTTATAGTCTGACCTCAGAACTATGGCTACCTCTAGAAATCCCAGGAGTCATAGGAGCAATCTTAATTTGGAAAAAATAATTTAACTTACTGTATATTGATTATAAGATATTATGGATGATATGTTTCCAGGTGTCTTGAGAAACAATAAAAATTGTAATTATCAGAGGGTTGTTTTTTCTTCATAATACTTCTTAATCTCTCTACTTCTTTGGTTATACATGGTTTTAATATTTTGGAGAAACTGTCACCAAGAAGACATATAATATATGCTGTATCTTTGATGTTCTGAAATTAATAAAGAAGTTTGTTTTGTTTTGTGGGGGGTTTTGCTTGGTTGGTTGGTTGTTTTTTTTTCCCCTTCTTTTTCTTACTTTGTTTCACATTGCAATTGCTTTTGTATGGAGCAAAGAAGATTAGTTTCTCTTAGGAACATTGTCTTTTCCTCCAATTTAAATATATTTGTGTCATGCTATTTTTGAGACAGAGCAATAAACGTAACAACTGAAGAAAAAAAAATATGTCCTGTCATTATCTGTAGGATGAATTCATTTTCAGAAAGATTTGTTTGAGCAGAGGAAAAAAATATTTTTAAGGCAGTAGTTTTTAAATTCCTATGTATGTAAACAGTGAAGGGAATTTATATTTTGAAAACCCTACAATTTAAATAAAGAATAAACCTAGAAGTTTAGAAAAGTTTAGATAGTATGACTGAATATATTTATTGATTGAGCATGGAAAACAGATTTGCATTTGTTAAGAGACTTTATAGTCATGAAGAGAACTAAAAGAATAACAAGGGAAAAAGAGGGAAAAAATTAAATAAACCAAGTAGTTAATAGCCAACATTTACATTAGATTATACATTTGCAGAATGTGACTGAATACAATGCATACAATCAAATAGATATCTTTCATTTTATATCAGGATCTGTGGATAAGTTCCTTTAAAGAATTGTGTCATAGATCTTACTAGGACAACCTGTGCAGAAAAAATGTTTGTATTTGATTGATACAATGTTCTCCAAAAGAGAATTCAAGCTGATTCGATAGACCATTGAAGTCAAGCTGTTCAACACCAGTTGTGGAGAACATAAAGTAAAACTTTGTGGTACCTTGAAGTAATAAGCCTGACAGGTTTTTTCAGTAAAAGATATAGATAACAATAATCTGACAGGAGAGAACTCTGAATAGCTAGTCATTGTGGGCTCAATATGACTTGAAAATGAAACACATGGAGAAACATTAGTTAGTCACAGCACATAGGCACTGGCAAAGAGCTGAGAAATGAGATTTTTCCTTTTTTACTCTGAAATCATTGAAGTGAAAACTAGTTAAAACTTTTCAGCCAAAGTGATGTGTCATTTCTGTGAAGTAATTGCTAACTATTTTACTCAAGTGGAAGAAGAGATTTGCACGCAGAGCTGTATTTGAAAAGGGCTCTTAGTTTTCATCTAACTTGTTTTCTCATGGCCAACATAGTTTTGTAATTCAGTTTCAAAAGTAGCTGACATAAGCCATAGATTAAGGTTTTTTAATATATAAATAAATAAATACACATACACACACACACACACATATTCTTAGAAATTTTAACATGCTGACTAGGATTTTCAAAGTACTCTGTGATCACAAGCTCCAGAAGGAAGTGGTGGGTGATATGTGATCAGAGATTCCCTCCTGCAGGAGACAGAGGCACTCATCTGCCTGCCAGATATGATTTCATGGAGTTTTGTTGTTCTGCAGCATCTGGGATATTTTTCTCAATGATAATTGAAAGTTTGTTGAGATTGAGAAAAGTGTCCAATGAAGGGAAAAGGTAACTGTTGCATCTACATTCTACAAGAGGAGAAAGGGTGATATCTGATGAAGTAGAAGGTGCTCCTCTGACAAAAGGACTTTTCTTTCTTTGGTCTCTGGGAAAATCATAGAGCTCTGGAACTGACAAGCATCTGAACAGATGTGAGCAGTGTGCCCTGGCCGCACACTAACACAGAAACAGAGTGACTGTAACCAGGAAGATGCATATTCCCCTTTGTCTTCCAGTTTTCAGGCCATGTACAGACTACTGTATACATTCCTCATCCAAAGCAAGACATCATCAGACTGGAGCAAACCTAAAGGATGGTCACCAGGCTGGCTGGCAGTGGATTACCTGCCCTGTGAGGAGAGGCTGCATCTCAGAATATAACTGAAGCAAAAATGTCTGTAATAATGAACAACTATTTAAGTAGTACACCAAAAGTTTTTTAACTCATCCAAACTGATGAAAATTCTCATTCCATTAAGAATGGTTAAAAAAATATTTAGTCAATATTATATTTAGTCAATATTTATCTGTTGAAGAGGTTACAAGGTTGTTGGCCCCTTGAGTTGAGCAGATTCAGGATGTCCGTCACAGGTCAAAGGTAGTACACTCAGGCTGGATTACAATAGACACACGGGATCATACAGACCAAAAGCTGTATAGACTGCACAAGGATATGTATCTGAAAGGCCCTTTAATTTAGGTGAACAGCGGCTGTTTTGCACTGCATTAATGATAAATTAATGATAAAATTCAGCTATTTAGAGTCTAGAAACATACTGAATGTTTGCTATTGCTCAAATAAAGCTTTATTTTATAATAAAATTATGTCTTACAATATCAGACCTAAAAATGACTTTTCCTGGTGCTAAAAAGCCATTTTGATTGTAACAGAAATGGGATAGCAGCCTTGAAAGATTTTAATAAATATTTTAATTGTTTTATCAATTTGCATTTAATTAATTTTCATGCAGAAATTAAGAGATGGATTGTACATTTCACACATAGGTCAAGAACTCGTTTTAATAGTTAAAATGAATTGCCTAGGTCACGCATTTCAGCCTGAAAGGTTAAAGTGGCAAAAACCAGACAGGCTTTTCTTTTCTGTTTCTTCAATAATTTCTAGTTAAATCCTGAGCAGCTATAGATTATTGCACGATTGTGTCCCTTTGCATGTAATTAAGAAGATATTTATGAATTGTGATAAAAAAATTCCATGTAGGGCTAACACACATCCTGGTAGTGTCATAGGTAGTTCCTCTTCATGGTTTATTATGGCTACTAACAGTGTACCACATTGACCTGTGGTTTGCATTGAACGCCAACTGCCATCAGCACTGATGTATTATCTGCTAACATCATTGCCTCCAGATACGATAACACATTTAGTAGAGAGTGGCAAGGCATTTCCTGTTTGTGATATTCCAGGTTAAGGAAACTTGTGAAATTATTAGAAGAAGTAGCAGGCAGTTAGGCAGAAATGCATTCTTTCAGGGCTGTGGCTTTCAATGAAAACAAAGAGAGCAAATACCAAAGATCTGAAAAATATTTTAATTTCTCTTTCACAACTTTTAGATTTCCCTATTGGAAAACTAAATGTCAAAATAAAATGTGAATTTTATGGTTGTGGTATCTCATATTTAACTGAAAAAACAGGCTTTTTCTTACCAGTGTAATAAGACTTCAAAAAGACTTTCAGATTTGATTTGATAATGATTTTATTTAGGCACTGTCTTATAGGTGTAGATTTACTTGTTCTTCATTAATTAATGATTCATTAACATGAAAGTAATGAAAGCAGTTCACTGCAAAGCAAAAGATATTACTGACCAAGCCAGAGACACCAAAGTCTATCCTGAGGCCAAAAGCAAAAGTGCTGGGAAGACAGACCAGAGACAACTGATTTTTTTCCTTGTTTTTCTTTGGGCTCAACCTGCCCATAAGTAGCATGATACTATGCTATGGTGAATTGTGTGATTAGAGTTTATCATCTTAAATTATGCTTGGATTTCAGAGGGCATTAGGTATGTGTCCTAATTAATGAAATAGGAACCATGAATTGATGCTAGGGTTTGTCTTTACACTGGCATAATTTGATAGATTTTGACTTGTATCTGTGCAGAACTGGTTGACATAGACTAAGGCTAGAATGTCTCCTGTGAGAATTCCCAGATGGAAATAGTGCTGAATGCTTCATAAAATCATGTCCAATAAATCATGAAGTTGCAGATGGCATTAGTTCAATATATGGTACTGTGTATGCAGTACACAGGTGCTTCTCTTCATGTCTGGTAAATCCATATTGGAAAAGCTGAACTTCCAGTGTAGTGTAACCTGTGCACTACACACATAAAAAAAATATTTCCTGGGAGCATCAGGATCTAACTCTGCAACCTACCCACTGTGGAAACGCGTATCTAGTATGAACATTTGCGTCTGCCATGTATTGGTGGAACTACTGTGCATTACCTGTAATTTGCCTGAAATCCTGTTGAAATATCAAAATCCTTGAAAATGTTTCTGAACAAAATTATGGTGAAAATCTGTCATAATCTAAACTCAGAAATTTACTTGCTTCACTGAGTCTGTAGTCCCATCATACCCATCTTTCTACCTCTTAGGTGGAACAGGTTTTTCAGCTTTTTTATGGCCTCTATTAGTAATCCAGTGGCAACTTCTGTATTCAAGAACTTATGATTCTCCTGTATTTAAAGAAGTACCTCCCATTTCTCTTCTTTTCTAAATATTTTTGATTT